>NC_036453.1:22620439-22921348 GCF_002775205.1 Xiphophorus maculatus | reverse complement strand
CTTGAATGTTTTAATTTGTAAAATAAAAAAGCTTCCATGTCACCCTACCATGTAGCCTGGGCATATGAGAAATATAGGGCATGTTGTGACATGTGATACGCAGCCAGTACTTATAAGCACTTGATCATCCTTTTCACTGTGCTTCTAGCTACAGCTAAAGTCTTGGAACATTGACTTATATATTTTGACAATAAGAGCCCCATGGCTTTTGCTGTAAGATGAAAACATGTCAGAAAAAGTTTTCTAAAATAGCTGAACCTTAATCAGATGCAACTGGAATTATATATACCGACTACGATTTAATGTGTTTGAATGTGGTAGTTGATTCTGAATACATGGATATGAGAGCATTTACACACTTAAGTAACCATGTTTTAAAATTTAGTTTAAAGAAAATCTCCACAAAAGATTTCCATTTCTGCAGCTGAACAGGTTTAGGCCACTTTAAAGGTGGAAAAATGTTTAAGATTTATGTCGGTCTAATCTTTTTATATCCCAAAAATTGCCATTGAAAATGTGAGCTTAGACCTCCACTCTATTCACTATAGATAATTGAAAAACATGTATATTTATTTGTAAATATGATCATAGTTTGGAAAACACATGGGAAGTGAAGAGCCTTTTCGTAGTGAAGAGTAAAATTCAGTTGATGTAAATTAAAGCAGCAGTCAATGTTTTTAAATGTAGCAGACTATATGTTAACGGTCATACTGGTTCAGGCTGTTCATATACACCCGTCATGGCATACGACTGAGGACACCTGTTAAAGTGAACGATTTCTCTGTCCTGAAGACTGTATGCCAGATGGAGAATCTTCAGCAAAACACTCAGGAAACTGCAGCTGTCATCCTCATATTTCACACCTCAAAGAAAAAAATATTTGACTGTCAAAGTTAAATTGAAGTTTATCACTTAAGTGGCTTGCCAGAGCAAATCTGTATTAGAGATGTCCTTTGTAAATATGTTATTATTGTGTATAACCAGCATCTGTGTTTTGTTTATTTGAACTATCTTTCTTTTATATAGAGAAAACAGCCCTGTGTTTTGTGCAAATTGATAGATTGTGTTTGGCAAGGAGTAGGCCACAAAATTCATTTTCAATATGACAGATTGCAGAATTATTCATTACATACCTCTGTCTGTTTTTCAAAGTAAGTATATTGGATGCCATACATAGTAAAATATTGGCTATAATTTAATGCAGTCATGTTCCAACATCTACATTTGAAATATGGCTTTACATCTTTTTTTAGTTGACTTGGCACTGGCTTAAGCATCTCCATTAGCAAATCTCAAATAAGGCATTCACGCTTCCTCATAGATGTAGTTGTAACTTATTAATCCTGTCATTCATGTGAGCTGCGTTTAGATGTCGCCTACTGTCTTCACTATAAATATGAATCATTAATATAACATATAGTTATAAAAAAATGAACAGGAAGTTTACTGTTTAAACAAAATGTTGAATGAGATTAGGCTCACAGTTTTGGTGAATTTTTTACATGACTAGTTTTGCTGCCGAATTTCATCGAAAATGGTTGATTTTCTGAAATAACGATCACAGTACAGTAATGTTCAATAGAGTTGAGATTTGAGTTGTGGTAACACCATTCCAAAAGCCTGAAATGTCCATTCAGTAATTTCCAATGTGTTTCTGGTTTATTGTATTGTTGTAAAATCAAATCCAATGCAAGTTTCTACTCTGTCTGTTGGCCATTGCAATGAACTGACAGGGTGCCACTCACAGAATAAAGCTGTACTCCAAAAAAGGGACATTTTAGCTTGACAGAAATGTGGAAAAGCCAAATGCTTTGTAAGAAAATGTTCTATGGTTAGACATTACAAGATTGAACTTTCTGGCTACAATGACTAGAATAATATTTGCATGAGCCAAGGTAAAGCCAAGGTAAATGGTGTTTGTAGTATAATACTGTTGTCTGTATTGGTGCAATTCAAAAGATGAATGGAATGTTGAAGAAGGGTGACTATCTTTAAATCCTGCAACTTCCCCTCATCTCAACAACTAGATCAGCGGTGCCACAGTCCAGACCTGGACAGATATCCTGGAACTTTTAAATGCAATCCTTTACAACACACCTAAATCAAATAGCTGAAATTCCTCACTGTTCAGCTCTGCAGACGTTTAGCAACAAATCATTAATTTGATTCAGGTGTGTTAGAAAAGGGATGTTAGATGATTAAAGTCGGATGATGTGTATCTCACCAAAACCCAGTTGTCTGTCACTTTTAAATTATTCCTTTGCATAAAACATAATTTTAGTTTGAGGGAGTCTTCAGATATATGAAAAGAAAGTTTGAAAAAGCTTGAGATAATATCTGCCCATACAAAGTAAAGTAATTTCAGTATTTCCAATTCTTTCACTCTTCTGGGGTCCGTGATGAGAGTGAGAAACATCTTCAACTAGCCACAGGGACTTTGTAGATAGTTCATTATTCATGCATTCTATCCACCAATCCACCCAATCTAGGCCAAATCGCTGCAATAACAGCTAAGTGACTGCTAAGACTTCCGTTTGTCCATTCATTCATCTCCATCACACAAGTCCTCCCAGGAATCCTTGACCACTCTTTGCTATTCTTTGATTCATAAAAAGTGCAGAGTGACGGTTACGGGGCAGCATGAAAGTGTCATCAGGCTTCCTCGGCACACACCTGAGTGGATAAAAAGGACTGAGAATATCCGGAAGTCTGATTTATTCATGAAATCCCTGCACCTCCATACCTATGCACTTAAGCATCTGTTTCCTAATGCCTTTTACCTGGGATGGGTTATTTAATAAATAAATGTTTACTACAGGACAAAGTAGGGCTATCTGTCCGGTCACTGCCTGCTACATCCTGATGTGTGCCAGTTTGTTGTTCACAGATGTAAAGGCAGCACTCTTCCCATTTTGACTCATGTAAAGTAAGAAATGCCTGCTGTTGCTGCATGATGGCCAACTTCAGAGTGTGTAAGTGGCCTGTGTTAGACATTTGTTGCATTTCTTACCAACAAGAGCATCTATGTTTGTCATTTTCTGTACATTTTATTTTCTGCGTAAGTCTATTGAGTTTGTTTTTTTATGCCTTCTGTGGCGTCATATTTTTCAACATACCACTTATACTCTATATTCTCATAATTTTACACTCTGTGTAGCTTCGTCCAACAAATATTCATTTTTTATGTCAATGGCCATTATACCTTGTTGACATATTTGTTTTATTTGTACTGATGACCGTTTTATAGCATTTACAATTGTAATTTATTTCTCAGGTGTTAGATTACAGTGGCACTTCCTGGATTCTGGATTTTTACTTTGTCATTCATAGCATACAGTAAAGAGTGCTAAATCCCCTTGTCAGCAAGAAAATCCTCGTACATAAAAGTGATTGTGAACCCTTGTCATGAGCTACAGTGACCAAAGGAGCTTAATTTCACGGACAATTTATGATAAATCACTTTAAAAGGATGACAAAGTGTGTAATTGTACTTTTAGTTGAAGTGAAGTTTTTTATTCAAAAACCTAGGGAGCACACAATTTCTCCCTGCATACTTCCTTTTTAACAGTGAACATACAGAGCTTCATGACCATCCATCCATCCATCCATCCATCCATCCATCCATCCATCCATCCATCCATCCATTATCGAAACACACTTATCCTTGCAGGATCATGAGGGGGGCTTGTCCCTATCTCCATTGGTCATCTTGACAGAAGCATGGTGCACCCTGGACAGGTTGCCATTGAGCTCCATGACCACCAGCCTGATACAGTATTACTACCAAAACATCCTTGACCTATCAAGGTATGGACTCCATTAGATCCCGGAAAGTGTGCTGTGATATTTGGCATCTAGATGTTTACTATAAGTCCGATTGAAAGTTGTGAGTTCACCTACTGAGCATTTGCTGATGGGGAACACCACACAAATGCTGTGGTTTGTGTGGTGTTCTGACCCAGTGGTCTTGGTTTCACAATTTGGCACTTGGCAAGCATTTCTGTTTCTAGGAGTACTAGGTTTTTGATTTCTCCCCAGACTGGCTGAAACAGGGCCAAAAGAACCAACGACTCTTGATGGCTCTGATGGCTCAAATTAGCATCCATTCTTCAATTGACAATGTGGTCGTTGACCGTCAGGCCAGAAGGTAGGAGTGTGAATAGTCCATGTTGGGGGTGGGTGCCAGAAGGTAGGAGTGTGAATAGTCCATGTTGGTGGGGGGTATCTATGACTTAGACTTAGACAGGAGATCCGATCTCCTGCTGGTAATGCTGGTAATGCTGGTAGGTAATGCTCTTCAGTCTAGTTTTGAAGCATACATGAAGTGTTTTGGAGAGATGTGACCTTTTGCAGCTGATGTTGTGCTGCATTATCCAGTCTAAGTCGAAGTCTAAGTCTAAGGAACAATTGTGCAACTGTGAGATGCGTTGAGGCCATTACCAGGGTACTTAAGGGTACTTACAATCCTTCAGGCCATTTGGACAATCTCTAGACTGCATAGGAGTGTTGTCTACGTGGACTACCTTCAGCCTTTCTAGTGACACAAGAATTTGGAGGACATTTTTACTTGCTGCCTAATTTATTCCACGAATGGCTACCATGATGAAAAGAAAGAGTGCCTTGCCAATATATTAATAGCCCTTAAACTATTTAATTTAAATAAAAACCTAAAAAGTGAATTCAAGCCTTCTCACTTTGATTAGAGCTGCTACTGTATGTCTCTATTAGATCTGTGTATCTTGGGGGTACAATGTTTGTCTGTTCCCATTTGCAGAATGGATGGAGGACATCTATGAACAACTGTGAATTATTGATGCTGCGTAGATTAGATCTGCAGTAGAACATTCCAACAAATTACGTGGTTTGATTGAAACCATTCCATTTGAACTATTTCTGTAGTTTTAGGGTTGTGGTCCTGCTGAAAGGTGAACCTCCACACCAATCCTAAGCTTTCTGGGGGTTTTTTGTTGTTTTTTTCTGTATTACCCTGTATTTAGCTTAATCTATTTTGCCTTCAACTCTGACCATTTTCCCAGTTTTGCTGAAGAGAAGCTTCACTGCAACATGATGGTGCCATTGTCATGTTTTATAGTGTGGATGGTGAGTCCGGGGTACTAGTTCATTCCTTCTACCCTTGCATACAATCACACAATGTTTGCTTTTAAGCTAAAAAGTCTGATTTTGGTCTGTTTAATGCATCTCTTTCCAAATGATTGGTCTGTCTGCTACATTGCTTTTAGCAGACCTGCAGAGGGGACTTCTGGTGGCAATTTAGCAATCTTGTCACTTGTCCAGAGAGGTCAGGTTTGTGTAGTTTACTGTCAAAATATTGTCCCACCACAGCTGTGGATCTATGCAGCTCCTCTTCCTTAGGTTGGTTTCTCTGGTTTATACTCTGTCATTTTAGCTGGACAACCATGTTCACCTAAAATGACAGTATGGCACAGCCTTACCGTTGTGCCATACTGTTTTGATAATAATGCAATGAATTGAATCGTGTTCCTTTAGACGTTTAAAGTCTGTGAAGTTGTTTTCTAACTTAACTCTATTTGAACCTTCTCTACAACTTTATGCCTAACCTGATTGCTATGTCTTTTGGTCTTCACAATGCGGTTTGTTCACTCTTTAAGACCCTTTGAGGCCTTCACGGAACAGCTTAATTTATACGAAGGCTAAATTACACACACATCAATACATTTTTGGGGGAATTATATTAAAGAGGGTTTAAAATAAATGCACAAAGCACTTTTGGGGTTATTTTGTAAAGAATTTGGAAGTTTTTATATATTTTTCAGAACTTTATAATTGTACATTGTTTTGTCTATCACAAAAATATATATAAAAAAGTTGAGGTGTATTAATACTGTTACAAAGCACAGCAGTATTTCTGGACACAGTCCTGTTTTGCTGCATGATAATTAGTATCGGTCTGACATAGTGTATAGATACCTGATCTCCTACAGAATCAGCTGTCTTAGAATGACACATTTCCTGATAACCTGAATGCTAATAATACTTCAATATTCTAATTTTACCATTACATGATCACTAGACACTAGACACTATCAACACTCAGACCAATATAAGTAGACAAAGCAAAGCTTTACTTTTTTATAGAGGAAAGGTGATGATGTGTAAAAATCCCCTGGTTAGTGGGTTAGCATGGCCTCATGCTCCAGCGATTAATGTGCACTAGTCCGTTACTGCAGATGCTGTCCACATGGGGATGGCAACTGAAGAGTGACCAGCCTAGCTCAGTGTTGGAAGGACGGTTGGGATGTTCCAGAACAGATGTTTCCAGCTTTTGTGTGTTTGTCGTATGAGCTTTAATCTGGTCAGTGAAGGGCATTAGAGTATACCAAAAAGCACAGAGTATACCAAAAGGCTGTGTGGGGACCCCAGCTGTCAACAGCCTTGAAAAGACCCCCCCTTTTAAATGTCTCCACCAGAAATTCTAAATTCACTCCCATATTTGAGGACCTCTCCAGTTAAATCCATTCCTATAAAAGCAGAAAAATCCAAAGCTGCATAGTTTGTAATTGGCTGAGAATTAGGCCACATGGAGTATTGTTAAAACCTGCAGAGATTATGCATTATGCTTAAATCTTTGGAGATTATGCAATGCAGGGATATTATGCTTCCATTTTCTCTGATTGCCTCTTTGTATTATTTTTTCTGCCTGCACCATGCCAAAACATCCCAGTCCTTTCATCCCGCTTCCCTTTTTTTAATACCGTACGTCATTCTGTTCTTACTCCCCTCTCAATTCCCGTCTGCTGAGTCTCTTCTCTCCCTCTGTTATTTTCTCCTCTTTTCTCTTCTTGCCACCTCCCTTTCCTTCTTCTCCTCAGAGCCCCCTGGCAGTCTCCCCACAAGTGATGTTCTCCTGGCCAGATGATGCATGCATATCTCTTGTGTCTCGCTGACGCTAACGCTCGTCGACATTTGCGCAGCATTGTGGGATTCTGCTCTCGGTCATATTTCATGTAATGATGAAAATGATGATGGTGATGAGGATTCAGGGAATGGTGTTTGTGTGTGTGTGTGAATATGTGTGATGGTGGGGTGGTGCTTCTATTTTTGCCCTTGTCTTTTCTTCTATATCAATCATCGCAGTTTGACAAGATGGTAGATAATATGCTGTCAAAGAAAGTTTAGGACTAGTTTTCTTTTAGCTTAATTACAGTGGATCTCAAAAAATAGTGCACAACCTAGTAAAGTGCCATGGTCATAATAATCATTTAAAGCTATTTCTACCTTAAGTAGAACCAGTGTTCTCCATATTTTGAAAAGAAAGCCAAAAGCTTTACTAAAACAACTTTGATTTATTCAAGATTTGATTTGGTTAACACTTAGCATCAATTATGGAGGATCTAGCATCAATTATATAGCATCTAATGCCTCGTTTTCACTGAATTATATGGTACTACTTTAAATGAAATACTGGAAATGCTGTCCTGAAATGCAGTTCAGGACAGCATTTCCACCACCAGTTGGATTCTTACTGAGTTAAACCCAAACATTTGATGTTGTGTCATACTAGCGGCAGACAAACATAACACACTGGTATATCTCAAACTTGTTGCAAGTGTTGATATCTTTCTGTCCCCCAATTAATATATTGTGTTGTGTGACTTTAGTATCTCCATCCTAACTGCCCTGCATCATACTACGAATTCCTCCTTTTAATTTTTTTCCTGTCCAATTCCTTAACCATTTTTAAAAGGAAGGATGGGGACGGGATCGGATATACAAAATCTTTCTTTTTGAGCTTCGTATTATGTTATAATGTCATTTCTTCATCAAAAACATACTCATTCTCATTCTTTCACAAGGAGAAGAAGGTTCTTAAAGAGACAGACAGAGGCCCACATTTAATGAGTCAGATACAGCTTTGAGGTCAAGTGTCTTTTAAGTTATTTTTGATACATACAGCATTTAATAACACCTGAAGGTAGGATACTGACTTGATAGTGGTATAATATGGCACTTGGAAATTACGTCCCCTTTTCCCTTTAGGTATTACTTTCAGTCAATGTTTCAATCTGCTTCAACATTTATCCCTAAAAAGTTATAGTTAGGCACAGTTTAAAATGGTGTATATATGCAAATATGTCCATCTGAACCTGTAAATTTGTGTGTGCATATAAACACTATGTTAAATTCATCAAGATAGCTGACAGTCGCTAGAGTATATCACATGTTTAACGACCAGTGTTGCATGGAGTGAAACAGCTTTGTTTTCATTATCTGTTTTGAATTTTAAATCACACCCCTTTTCACAGCTTCCTGCTCATGCTGGATGTTTTTTTGTTTGCTTCACGGACAACAGTGTTTATTTGAACTCGCTGTTCCGATGAAGAGACGGGAAGTGAAAATTGTCCCTAATAGAACAGAATTTTTGCAAGTGCACTAACAAGGGGAAATGTGTTCGAAACAAAAACAAAGTAAGAAAGGAGCAGGCAGGATAAACACACTCAGGGAGTAGAAGTGGGGGTTGGGGGTATCATTATTGGATGAGTCTGGGGCATGGCAGACTTTTGGCCCTCCTGCCGAGTCTCTTCCGTGCATATTATACTTGTGTGTGCGTGTGTGGATGTGTGTGTGTGTGTGTCTGGCTCTGGTGCCCATTTTAGTTGCTTGCCGGTATGCAAAGCTGTGTCAGTGGATATACCATCTATGGAAGAGAGATTTTTTCACAGTCTTCGCTACACCCTAATTAATCTTCTTAAACCTGCTAGGCCTGTCTCCAGCAATCTTACACATCAGAAAAGCCAGCTCTGAATCCCACCAGGATTTTCTCCATGGAGGCTGTTGGAAAAAAAAAATACTCCAGCCTCACAGCTGACAGCTTTCTGTCAGGATGTGCAGAAAAGCTTACTGAAAAGAGACAAACACTGAATCCATCATTTTCTGAGATGGATTCAGACTGGAGGAAGGTAGAACAAGAGTAAGGATGTGGATTTTTATTGTTAATTTGAGTACTCTCCAAATTAGTTTGGCAGTTTCTGATCTGTTGTCCTCTTAATCATTCTTCATTTAGTAGTTTGGATCTTGATTTTACAAAATTATGATTAACAAAAATGTAGCTCCCTTCTTTTTAGTTCCTGTTAAATCACACTTTTCTATTGCGAGGAGCTATTGCAAGCAGAAAGTGGAATCCAGCTTACTCTCCTAACTTCATGCAAGTATACTTAGAAACGACTTCTGAAGGTCTGCACAATAGAGAATCCTCTTTTGAATTTCTAGTCTGAACTGAAGATAAGGTTCAAGGTTTTGGTTGCACTTAAGCAGATTACTGTGCAACGATTGGTGAATAAGGACTCAGCACCACTGCAAAAATGAAATGTCTAATAGGTTCTTGGCAGTATGATACAGTACTTACTGATTAATATGAGTGTGTGCACTCATGAGGTTGAAAAAAAATATTACCTAATTTTATTTTATATAGATTAAACTGCATATAAAAAGATACTACAGTGTGGTGTGGTATAGACTCGCTACATCAAAATGTAATATAATTTTTCTTGACTGCATAATATGCTACTTAAAATATCACAAACAAACGCTACACTTTTAATTGCCTCATTTTGACAGATCTTATAAAATCAGTTCAATCTAAGTACTTCTTACGCTCAGAAGATATTTTAGGATTTTCAGTTATAATATAATGTTATAATATTTTTACTATGTTTTGTATGTTTTATTTGTATGTTCCCTCCATGCAGTGCAAAGACTAATATGGCTAATAGTTTTCATTAGTCATGTTGGTTCATAAAATTACTATCTGATCTAAATTAATCAATAAGTTGACTAGGTGTAATTCAGCATCTGAAATACTCAGACTGATCAAACCTAAATAAATTTCTTAAAACACAGATAGAGATGAATAAATCTTTGTTTTTTTTCTGTGCTTTATTCAGATTCTTCTGTTGTGGTCCTTAACTTCCGCGTACACCGGGGGTTCATTGTATTTACAATAACTCAAGATGTCAAGTGTCGTATTTACTTTTGATAGGATGGTAATGTTTTCACCGTAGCCTTACTTCAGAATTCCTGAATTATCCCTTTAATACTTAATCCTATTGGCTTCATATTATATAAGATATCACAGATTAATGAGAATCAATACAAAATATGTTATAATGTCATGGATAAATGGGATAATAAATATGACACAAGAATAAATTAAATATATTGTGAATATCATTTTTTATAATAATGTTTGTTTATGAATTTGATTCTACTTCTCACCACAATTAAACCTTGCATCGCATTACCATTTTAACACTTCTAATTTTGCCCTTGATGTAGTGGATAAAAGACAACAGATGCATTTATCACACTGATTAGAGTTTTTGACAGAGTGCTCAAGCTTGATTAAATAATATCAGAACCAGACGTTTAAGTGCTTTCATGTGTTTTGTGAAAAAAAAAAAAAGAATCTAATTTTTTCAGCCACTCCCAAAATATTCCATGAAGGGAACAGAGAGGTGGTCCTTTTGGTGGTTTTAACAAAATTAATTTAGATTTTGAGGTATGCCACCTGCTGAGTCCAAAATTAATCTGAACATCCATCGGCACTACATTGGCTAATACAACATGATATAAATTTTGCATTTGTAAATATACAAAATATATAAATATTTTGTATTTGAAAAAATAGAGTAAAGTTTGAGTTTCACTCTCTATGTGGCTTAATATGTACATGGAGAACTATTATCTGGTTGCCTAACCACAAATTATGAGAAATCACAAAAAAAAAAATATAAATCTATATTTGAATGCACAAAGAGATTTGTTGGTGCAGAAAATTCATAGAATTTCCATTAAGGGGTTTAAGGTGCTGATTCCACAAGATATTATATTATTTTTCCTGTAATATTCATTGAGCTTGCCTCTTGGTATCACCATCTCCTATCAACCAGTGATGGCACTAGTCTGGTTCTAGTACAATCGTCCGTGGAAAATGTTTCTCAACATCAAATATGAACTTTTTTCCTTGTCTCTCATGCATAATTTATTGAATTAATTCAGTTTTTCTAAAATATTTACAATATTAGATTTTTATTTCATCTCAGTTGGGCCCCTTGCGGTACATTGTCACCAGAAAATAGAAAACCCTGTAAATATTTAGCTCTCTTCCTAAAATGGATTCACCTACAATCTTTTTCTGACTCAGTGGGACAGAGGAGGGTTATAAATATCTGACATCATTATTTTTGCTTGACTAATCTTGTGTCACTTAAGGACGAGGCTGTTTCAGTTGATTAAACCAAATTAGGTAGTACCATTTAATCTGCCCTCTTAAAGGGTACCAAAAAATGAAGCAGCTTCATTTTAGTTTTGCTAATACTATATATCATTAAAATGTAAGGATGATCTTTTCTTCAGACATGGATCATTTGTTCATTCTAACATGAGGTTTACAGAGGTAAATGAGTATGTGTGGAACTTGTAAAAGAAACACTAACATGACAATTAGAAGATAATCATTTTACATTACAATTTTACTTCAAATGATAGCTGATACTTTTTTGCATAATGTTATGTATCTATATATTTTTTCATTCAAATGCAAACTTAATATCCACAAAAACTTTGTTTAAATTGTCGGTTGTATCTTCCTCTTACATAAATGTTGACACCTCTTGAATTTTTTTCACAGATGACCAAGTTACAACTTCAAATTCAGCTACAAATTGTATTTAAGTGGAACTGTACTATGTGATAAATAAACACACACTAGCACTTCATTTTGAAGTGCAATGGAAAGTATATGTGATTTTATAATTTGGAATCTCAAAAGTGTGGAGTGCATGTGAAAGTGAGGCCACCTTTAGTCAATGCTTTGTAGAAGTAACTTTGGCTCTATACAGCTCTATTTCTATATATTGACATGTTTGCCCATTTTTGTTTGTAAGATGTGACAAATTCAGTCTGTTTAAATTGAGAGTGTCTGTAAAAGTCTTGCCACAGATCTTTGGTTGGATTTAGTTAGATTGATCTAAATCATTCTAATGTTGTTCTGGCTACATGTTAGAAGTTGTTCTTTGAGTAGATGAACTTTAACCTCATGCATTTTATCCCAGGATTACCCTGTACTTATGTCTATCCAGTTTCCCATCAGCTTTGACTAAGACCCTCACGACCTTGCAGAAAAGCATTCCCATTGCAGGTTGTAATGTGACATGGGGAAAGGCTTAAGGAAAACCTTAGGATGTTTTCACACCTGATAGACCGATAGACTCGGTTTGATTGAGGATTAGGGTTGCAACATTTGTTACGTTTTCAGTTGGTGCGGTTCACTTCCACCTGCATTGTGTCAACTGAACCAAACACTTTGAAAAGGCTGTTCACCCCCTGTGATGATGCTGCACCAAGGCCCACTGAAACCTCTGAAAAAGACATGAGTACAACTTTTTCTTCACAAAATGTAAACAAAACTATAGTGCCGTCATATTTTAGTGGTTGTAGGATTTCTCTTTTGTCTGTGTAAAATACCATGAGCCATTTCTCATGCTAGAGCTAGACATGCGTGTTTGTTTTGATTTTATCAACCCACTACCTGAAAATGAACTATCAAGGATTGCAGGCTAAAATCAATAAAAAGCAAAACTGGAATGATGAAGATGTACCCCACTCGAAAGTCAGCTGCAGTTGTGTCCCCCACCACCCTGTCTCTGAACAAAAGCATCTCTGAAAAATGAATGAATGAATATTCCTTGAATTCCAAAGCAGCAGTTGGCAGATTTCTGGTCCACCTTTATTTTTTATTTCTCCATGAAACAGTCACAGCATTCCATTTGCATTGACAGTCTCAATCAGCGGATTGACTTTTCTGAGCTCGCATGCAATTATGCACATTCATCCTCACCCTGTGTGACAAATACACCAACAGTTATGATGAACTGACAAGCAATCAGTTAAATGATGTTTTAATTGGAATTTCAGCAAATACTTTCGTAAAACAATTCTGGAACCGTTGTACTTCTTCTGTGTGTGCTCAATTAATCCCTGATTGGCACTAATTGCTTGCTCAAAGTTTATCTCAAATAATGGTGGATATAAAGTAATCTGAGCGTGCTTAGCTGTGTCTTCTTCACTCCTTAATGCCACTTTCCTGCCAAACAAACCAAATATTTAATGACAGAGTCCCTAATTGCTTTCTTTCCATCTTCTCCCTGTCTCTGCTTCTGATTAACAAGGACAGACAGGTGCAGACTGTGCTGAAGTGTGCCCGCATTATAGATTTACATTCACACGCAATGGATTATACAGTGACACCCCTATAGCCTTTCTCAATCAGTAAATCACTATGCGCCAGTCCACTAGTCACACTCGGTGTTTTCCAGCCATTAGAACACTCTGGTCTGGCTTCATCCAGGCTATTAGAAGCTGTTAAACAGGCTGCAAAAAATAAATAAATAAAAAAAATAAAAAATTCTGTGAGCTAATGATGAGAATGCATCTGTGGAATCTGAACTCCACGGTGCCACATTTAGAAGCACTTAATTAATCTTAATGCATTCTGCAATAAGCCAGCCAAACAAATATCTTATCCATAAATTACTTTTCTCTGTTCTGGACCACGTACTGCTACAAAGCACGCCCAAGGGACGCTTTAACTCTCACAAATTTGTGTGTGTGCGGGGGGTGCGTGTGCATGTGTGTGGCATGTGCCTGCGAGCAGAGATGTAGTGAAACACACATCCTCTCCTCAAGAATGGATTTGTGTTTACCACCTAATCAGCTCTTTCAATCAAATGAATTTCTGTTTTGCTTTTTTTTTTTTGATCATTGTTATCCTACTGTTGAATTTTACTTCCACCGAAATTCCTGCTTTCTTGTCACATAAGGGAGCAGAAAGACCTGGAGCCCAATTCCAAAGGCTGTCATTCTTATTTTGTGCTGAATATGAGCGGACTTGTTTTTTTTTTTGTTCTCTCGTTTGTTTGTTTGCTTGCATATGTCAGAGTGCGTGTTTGTGTGTGCGTGTGTTCAGTGCCCGCTACCATGTTCTTATCACCTTCTCACACACCTGTCTCCCTTGAAGGCTAAGCTTCCTCACTCTCATGCCTCCTCATCAAAGCCAGATCCAGCCACAGTTGTCGCTTCCTTCCTTCCTTCTTCCTGCATGCTTCCCCAAATCCCCCCCTCACCCTCCTTACCCTCCATCCCCCACCCCTCTCCATCTATCTGGTTTGGCTCCTGTTCAACAGACACCACTACCCTTGTATCTGCTGTCAGGGCAGTCAGACCTTTCGGATATATTGCTGTCCCTGAGAGGAAGATTCATGCAGTTTGGGGCCAATGTGTGTAGCCTGTAAAGGTGCCGCAAGGCTTGGAAGACCTACTAGGGATTAGGAAGGATGATGACTGCTAAAAGGGCAAAACCCCAAGTTGCTGGCACTGATGGGAATGTTTTTATGATTTTTGTTTTTAACAAGTCCGTGTGTGAATCAGATATTTTGACTGTTAAAAAAAAGGAAACCATATAATTGAGCCCATCATGAAGTAACTATTACTAGTAAGTATCTATGTGGGTGGAGAAAAAAAAATTGTTTTTTGAACTTTGCCTTCCAGTTTTTCAGTTGTAAACAAGCAAAACAGTAAAGCTAATTTCTTTCACCATGGTGTTTGGGAGCAATAAATCAACACAGAACGTGAAGAAGAACAGCCAGAGATCAGAATCTGCTAATTTTTCTTTAATCTCCTTGATTGATCAAATTGTTTTTGCTTTTTTTTTTTTAAGCATTTGAAGTAACTACTTCCATCAGTTTTTGCTGAGAAGTAGATCATTTAACAACATGTACTCTGATGCACTGCATTCAAATTTCAGAAAATTACGATAGATATTTTAAACTTATATACTAAAATGAGAATTCTGTGAAACCCTGAGATTTGTGGACATTAGGAACCAATAACTAAAGTCAGAAAATACTCGAGACCCTCTCTCGGAAAGTGTCTGTCCTAATAGGCGGCTCCACAAGTTTTTATCTATACATATACAAAATGTGTAACCCCTTTTTTGTCTCATCTTCCAATTGTGTTTAGTTAGTCAACACTTCATAGCAGTCATAATTGTGTTCATTCTTAATTAACTCTGCCAAGTGAGAGAATCGCTTTGGCTTTCTAATTAACTGATGTCGAGTACATGGGGAAGTAAAATGAGAAACTCAATTTCTTTTTCTCCCCTCAAGCTGGGATTTTAGGAACAATTTTTGTAATGTCTCATAAAGCGTCAAGCGCAGGGTTTTTGTAGTCCCTTCCCATCCTGCCTCTGATTGGATTGATAGTTTAATAGTGTGACTTTCATTGGATTACCACTTCTTTTTTATTAGAGCATTTCCATCTCTCCCACCCCTCAACTAATGGAAGATGCAATTTTCAAGTCACTCCACAACAATGCAAAATCTTATCCATGCATGTAATGGTAACAGTCTTACATCTAGTCAGTACAACATCTGTATGTGGGCTGTGCATCCACCCTCTTTCTCCTCCCACACACATACACATCTGTGCTGTCTGCTCTTTCCTCCCTAGAGAGCGGCAACATTAATAACTGTAAGTGGATAATGCTCTAGCTTGAATTCCGATCAAGGTTTAATAAGAGCATGATGCAGTTGGCCACTGGCAGCAGGAGGCACTTTATACGTGTGTGTGTGTCTGAGGGTTTAACAGATATGTTTTGTGATTTCACAAAAGGTTTAAGTGTATTACTGCCGGTAGGTCCAAGGGCTTCAGTGGTCATTCCATGACCTTTTGCCTCACTGTGATACAAATGTAGGTAAATAAACAACTAAATGCCACATGGCTTAAATACACTCAGGGTCACACTGTGGTCAATAATAATTTACAAGCAATTTCATGGAAGAGGTATTCTTGTAACAAGGGGTAGCAATGGATTTGTGCAGCTTCTGGACCTTATGGACATTCTCATGAGTCCTATGTATTTTGTTCCTTGCTATAGCAACAAAAATTAATGTACAAAATATTCACACCCCTTGAGCTTTTCTAAATTGTGATCACATTGCAACCATGGAAAGTCATTATTTCTGTTTTTGGATATCTTTTGGGATACACTAAGTAAAATGAGTCCAGAAATTTGAAGAGGAAAGAAAATAATTTTTTAACATTTAAATAATATGGGCAGCAAGTTCTTTCCTCCAAAGGGGCATCCAACCTCATCAGGGGTTATAAGACGATAGGTGGAGTTGAAAATGAACAATCCTGAAAATAAAAAATAAAAAAAAACACTGAATGACCTGAAACTATTTGACATTCTTGACCCAATCTGACTGAGTTCAGAGTATTTTGCAAAGAGGAATGGAAATAAATTCCAGCTTAAAATGTGCAAAGCTGGTATGGACATGTCTCAGTGGACTTGAGGTTGTAACTTAATTATTTAAGTTAATTATTCAATCTATTTAGATGCAACTATCTGCTGAAGTATACTGTAGTTGCAGTTTGGTGGAAAGAAATGAGCAGATATAGAGTACTAGCAACAGACAGTTATTTGACAGAAGCAGACTGTTAGGCACTGTTAAAGTAAATCAGACGAGTTAAAATATACCGTAGTGTCACACAGAGACTCTTAATATTATTGTTGCTGTATCCTGTAATATAATAGGAAGCCAAGGGATACAAATGGAGAAATATTCATGTTGCGATGATGTGTGTTTTGCTGAGTCGGAGTCAGAGCTATTAAATATACTGTCCGTTCATTGCCATTAGCTGCAAATGCTCAGAGGAAAAAAAAAATCTGACTTTGACATCTAATCCTCTTACTCGAAAGAGGACTAATGCACTCGGAGTCTATGCTGCAGTGCATCTGACAAACAAATCCATTTTTATGTGTATACGTTGATATCAATGAGAGTCCTATCAATGAGAATCTCTTTGGACTTGTTCCTGTCTCCTCCCTCCCTCCGCTCAACCAGATGGCCTCCCTGCTAACGGAGCACTGACACCAGATGTGCAGCTCCCGTGTCGATTCGGAAACCAGCTGGGCTGAGTGTGCCAGTGGTTCTGTTAATGAAAATGGCTAGACCTGGTGTGTGAGAGCGTGTGTGCGGGTACACGCGCGCGCTTGTTGTTTACTGTGGTTCAGTGGCATGTGACAGTTTGGAAACTCTCTGTGGGTGTTTTTTTTTTTTTTTTTTTCTTCAAAGCGAGCCACAGCCAGTTGCGCCGCAGCTCAAGTCAGCCATGTAGTGCTCAACAGCACACCCACCAAGTTTGGAAAAATACAGCCACCTCTCCCCACCAAAGCCCCTCTCTGCATCCCACTGTATCGGATTCTGTTTTTATTTCCATTTCTCTCTGTCTTTTACAGCCACCATATTCCTTTATGCATCAGCATAGATTCTTTCCTAACCTATTTAGCTGCAAGGGGATCACCGGGCCTATTACTAATTCATGCTCACTGCCTAAACAAAGGAGTAAGAGTACACACTATCTCTGGTAGAATTTGTCTGGCTGCGACTGCTTGCAATAAAATATGTTCATTTACATGAATTATTGCTCTAATTCCGATTGCTCGCAGATACGATTGTGGAACCAAGGTAGCACCGTAATGAACATTTAATTCTGATAAAACCTCGAACCCCGGCTAATGAAGTTGTTACTACATGCCACGCTCCGTCATTTATAAATTTGCTCAGAAACGATTCATTACTACACATCATTCCACTGATCAATTAAATGATAAGGACACAAAGACACGCTGTTTGCTTGGAAATAACTCGGACAGCTTCGACAGTGTGACAAATCAGCTAATTGAAAATATTGTAGTGGGAATAAGTATTACTTCTTTTAAAAAAAGGTAACCCTCCCTAGTCTTCTCCCTCCAAAAAAGAGGAATGGAAGTCCTACTGCGATAGCCTCGTTATCAGAGGTGACTATGCTTTGCTGCTACCTCCCAGGATAGGAGGTTTGGTGGTTGGAGGGTTTCGGGGGGAAATTATTAATACCAAATAGCTGAAGAGGTGGATGAGATTCCTCTAGTTCTTGAATGCTCTGACAGATGATACTTGCACTTACAGGATAAATTATAGGCTTTACGTTTTTTTCTAAAGGGATGTGAATTTCGCTTACCTTTCTGACTGTCATATTTTTAGCATTTGTTGAGCCAGAAGTGCTGTACGAGAGAAACATGAAAAAGAAGATTCCTTGAGGATTCATCCCATTAAGCCAGCACAGCCTGAGATGTGACTTCAGATATTGAAGATTGTGTCAGAACCTATTAACTTGCACCCCAACGTTTCCAAAAATAATACCCAGTGGATGGATATTAATAAAATCTATTTTATTTTCCAAAAGGCACCTTAGGCTTAAATCTTTTACAGGAAATATAAAACCTTCCACATTTATTGGCAAGTTGTATATGCGCGAAAGATTGTACGCATACTCTGTCTATGTCAACAGCTTGGCAGGAAACAGTGTTCATATCAAACTGTTTTGGATGTCACACAAAGCTGATGAGGTTAAGAGTAGTAGTGTATCACTATACCAGGTGTATGGTGGCTGACCTGGTGGAGAAGAAGCAAGGCTAGGCCTTCAGCTAGTTCAACAAATTTACTATTATTCGCTTGATTTGTGGGAGATGAAGGAATTTGTCACAAAGAATGCATTCAATCAGTTAGTTCTACTACTATGTCCACAGACAGTGTGCCTATACCCAAGTATGTGGGAGCCTTAAGTGTCTGATCTGAGAAATATATCAACAGAATCAGGTAAATATGATAATTTTTAAAATGTTGTGCATCAACTTGTATTTAAAGCATGCAATGTGTGTGAACTGTGCATGAGGAATGCAACACAGTGCTCAGATGTGGGAGATATCCATTGCTCAGGTGAATGGTATGGGTTGTAAGCTATGTCCCTTTCTTTGTTTTCTGAAATGCATGAGAGCGATAAGCTCAGTGGATAATCTTGTAAAATGTGAAAGGACAAAGCAATATATAATGGGAGGTTCGTGGTTGTGTATTTATTACAGAACTTTAATATGACAGGAACTTTTATGTTGTCTTTGGAATTTCCTCTCCAGGAAACCTTTGGAATAGTCAGCTTCAGGCTCAACCCAGGTCTTATTACACACATCTTGACAGTAATTCATTGGCAAAACATAAAATGGACCAACAAAACAACTCAGACTATAAGTCATCTGACCCACGAAAATTTGGACTGTTGATAGAATGCACATAAAACCTCTGAGATATTAGTCTCCTTTACACACTTTAAGTTAAACATGTATTTCTTTATCAGAACTAGCTACACAATGTCAAATAAAAAAATGACATTTGCTTTCCCATCACACAGTGTGATTTGTGATACCTAATTATAAGCATTGAAACAAGTAACATTTATTATACAGCGAACCTGATTGCAGCGTATTATACGTTACATTGAGGTACAGAAAATGATAAGCAAAGCCAGGTATACTCTGGGCTGTAAGCGAAGCAATAATTTGCTGAGGGACTGGATGCTCCAGTGGGTGTGTTGTTTTGTGGTGTCCCATCAATTACATTCCCTGAGAGAAAACACCCAACTGTTTTCTGTTTTTTTACCAAAGCCAGGGGTTAATGAGGCTTTTCACAGAAGTCTCTGCCACCAAGTAATTGGAGCAACTTAACAATCATAAGTGCGGCCTTTGGAGCTGGGAGCACAGACTGAATACAACTTTATTAACTAGAGGAAAGCCATCTTGTATTGATTGACCTCCTTTTCATTTGTTCCTTTTTTTTTTTTTTTTTTTTGACGTCTACTCCACACCTGGTCCGCATGCTCCGGCTTGAAAGAAAACATTGGAAACGATCACGGAAGGACATTATGATTAGAGGAGAAAATTCACAGCAGGGCATCGTAATTAGAAGAGAACATTTTTTCACGTTCTAGTCCTTTTCAAAGCACCTGGAAGCTAAGGTTGAGGGGGAGAAGTAAATCTCTCTTTGGTTTGGGCATTTGTACAGTTATTTTTTGCTGTTTGAATTTGAATGTATTTTTTCCATAAACTAACAACAAGAATGGTTTAATTGTTAAAGTTTCTCCAATCAATTTGGTGCCTTCATTTTGGTACAGTAGTTCATGAAAATTTGTTCTGGATTCCAGTTTTATGTGGATAAAAAATGGCCAGTCTGTCAACAGAGTAGTCTGTTTACATGCTGTGGGGGTTGTTGTTTGATTTTTTTCTCCTTTCCAGAGGAGACAGGATTGTCAGTTTCCTTACGCCTCGTAGCAAGAGAATATGACTTGGCATCTATGTCCATGCTTCCATCTGTCAGTCATTCATTTCATTTCTTACACTCACGACCTTTCTGCTTTCTGATACGTGACACAGATGCCGTCTCGTCTATTCCGCTCCCTTTTTTCATCTGACCGCAGACGATCGGGCTTGGCACACAGCGTTGTATGCAGATCAGACGAAGAAGTCGGTGCAGACTGGCTCCAGTATGTCAGCGGCAGAGAAGTGCAGCACTTCATAGTGCAGCATCAGCCTCTCACAGCAGTCATTTTCACTGTGATTTAAGGGCTTATTACACAGCCTGAAGGAAGAGTCCCATCACTCTGCGGTGCACCATAAATCATCAGAGGGAGCACTCCGGGATGAATGATCGCTTGTCCATTAGAGGTCTGACTGACAGATTACGAAACCATCAACAAACATGATTTGATGAAATCAGATAAAACATTGGGAAGAGAAAAATCAAATGGATGCGATCCATCTTTATATTTTGAACATCTGAGCTAACAGTGCCGATTCCCCTTATATCTAGCATGTGTTTACTGACGGGATGCTTCGCTTTATCTGTCAGCCTTGAAATTATTTTCTTAGTTGTTAATAAAGATCAGCAGGAAAGCTTGTTTTTTATTTGTTGTCACTTAAGAATGTATAAGCGCAAATATACATAAAATGTGCAATTTTAAACACATTTTATTGTGTTTAAAATTGCACTTGCATATACTGTTTTTTTTTTACTTATAACAGAATTACTCTGACTTAGTGACAGTACGCAATGGGAAAATCAGATGTAAAATCACATTTGAAATGTTTCCTTATTCACTGGTTTTCAAGAAAACATTTAGGGTTCAGTTAAAAGAATGCCTCTAAACAGATTATTACCAATTTGTGCAATTCTCCCAACTGCTATGAGGCACATAGAATCACACTCTATTCTACCTGATTTTCTGCAACTAAATTAAAAATTTGAAGGTTAAGTATTGTACTGAAATTCATCACAATTACTAGTTCAACCTCAGCATAAATCATAAAATCATATACCTATCACGGAAAGGGCAAAAGCATAAAAAGGCCTAGATGTTATTGTAAAACACTAAGTTCTGCAATGCCACAACCTCTCTTCTTTGGCAGATTGTCAATATGTTTTAATGCTTTGCCATCTAATATTGCCCACCTTGATTTATTAGTCAGTACCAACCATTATTTTATTTGAATCTTGTTAAAAAAACAATGCACTAATACTCAGTGTTAGTATTTGTGTCATCTACCCTTTTTTCCCCTGTACTTCTGGAATATAAAGGAATTTTAGTGTTTTTATGTGAAGTTGCAATAGAGCCAGTAATATTTAGTCAAAATGCTGCTGATGTTTGACTAACACTGCGCGGTTGGAAGCTGCGCTCCACGACTCACAGATTCACAGCTTATCATGTCTGAAAGTGAGCATCCGTCTGCTGCCTTTAGCCCAGTTGGCAGCCTGGTGGCTGTTGCTCATCTGTCCCCAAGCCAATGTGAGCACATCACCGATCTGGACCAGGATTAAAGGACCTAATACTAACAGCTGTGCTGAGATTAGCCATGTCAGTATTTACAGTTATTTTGTCAAGCAGCGCAACCACACACCCTGCTCAAATAATGAACAGCAATGTTTGAATATCTGCGTGTGTTCAAATTAAGACCTTTCCGTTAGACTGATTTTGAAAAGCACTGTGTACATTGTTGATGGGGAGAACGTTGGTGAATAGGCACTTGGGACTGATTTGGAAGTGTGTCGCGAATGGGACTTATATAGTGTTAGTGGATAAACAGAGCTGGCAGAATACTTGGAAGCAGCCGTCTCCTTTGTTTCAACAGAATGTAAATTATAAATGCAGAGGGAAGAAAAGGAAGACTGACAGAAGACTATTGAGAGAAGCTAACTTGAAACCTACATTTTTTTCTAGATAGTTGGAATTTTGTTTTGTTTTGTTTTTATGTAGAGGTACTATGTCATGCCTGGAGAATAGAAAATGTTCTTTCTCTTGTTAGATTCTAATCTATGAATGTGATGGAAGGAAAGGAAACAGATCTTGGAAATGTTTCTGAGACAGCAGGTCTGTAAGTATTAGCTGCTCCCTTCCAATGGATCCCTATGTACATAGAGGATACATCCTGGTTGGCCTTAAGTATACAAGAGGGTAGGCATAGATGTGATTAACATAGATTTGGGGTGAATAATCTCCTAAACTGCTCAATGGATCATTGACGTTGGAGGCTGGGGGCGGTATATAGCAGGAGCTTATTGTGAAGCAAATTACAAACCACCTTTAATTTCTTTATACTTTCCTACTAAGATGCCAGACTTTCTTTTAATCTTTTAAAGTGGTTTAAATCAATAGTTTTTAAGGATTTGTAAAGGTCTATGAGAGGTTTATTCAGACTTTGGGACACTTCTTTACTAGCTCTTTGTCGTGCCTTTGGTGCAGTGAGTGCTAAGCAAATGGAAAACGAATAAACAGAAGACAAAAGAAAAGTGTTAGGTGTAAAAAAAATCTCATCAGTATCTGAAGCATGTTGTTTTATCTGTTTGAGGAACTGAATTTTAAAGCACAGGCAATGTCCATAACATGAAACAGCTTGTGTGGCAGTGGCAGGCTAACTTTATTTTGATGGAGATATATGATGATTTAGTAGCATATTTCATTACCCTTCTAGTTAAATATGAACTCACAAAGATAAAGAAGAATTTAGTGTGGTAAAATATCACTACCACCAATGATCACCAAGACTTTTGCCCTGAACATTAAAAACTTTAATGACAGGTAGTGTAGCTGCTTTCTGTGCTGCCCTTTCTTAATTACTGGGGTCTTCTGAACTCATACCAGGTCACAAGACACAGACAACAGACCAACAACAGGCATCAGAAGCTCCCATTACCAATTTTTTAAAAAAACATTTTCATCAAGCTTCAGCCAATACCTGGGATCAGATTAGGACATCCGTACTATTTGTAGTTTTTGTGAAATTAAAACGCTTTTCTCAATTTCAGACCCCTACTTACCGTTAATATGTGTCTTTACACTGTGAAAGTAAGGGGGAACATCTAGTTGCCCTGAAATGTGAGTACTTAGTTGGGTTTTATGGGGGACTAGCATGTGTGCCACGCATCCCCCTGTTGTCCGGTCATATGAACCTACTATATGAATCCATATTTGATCTCTGTACTTCATTTGCCTGTTCAAAGTTCTGCAGCCAATCATCAAAGTCAAAGCAAAATACCTCCCATGTATTATCAGTTAATGTGCTAACACGACATTACCATATTAATTAGTTTCTTTTTGTGCCGAATGCCAACAGTTGCTTCGTAGCTCCAGGTATTTATTCAAATACATTTGCACATATCTATACGCTGTCCAAACATGTACATATTGAGGCCCATCTGTATGCGTCCATGCACAGAGGGATAAAGCCAGGATGCTGCGGTAAACACAGCTCGGCAACCATCTCCAGTGGCCATGATGGGTTGTGTTTGATCCTGTTAGATTGTGCAGGTGTACAGATTATCCCTCTTGGTTTTCACTGTCTCTTGCATCCATGAAGACAGAATCAAAGCAGAAGAAGATATAGAATGTGTCAAAAAATCCAGACAGTGTCTTGACAATGTATTTCAAAGAGAGGTGTGTAAAAATACCAGCTTTGACTATGAATCATTTACAGAACTGTGAGGGAACTCTATTAAATATTATTTTAATGTTTTTCATGACTATAAAAACACAGCGACAGCCCCTGCTTTCAGTCAGAAAAGAAGAGAGCCTGCAAGAAAGCTCTTTCCCTTGGTGACCGCTGCTTTAGTGAAGCAAGGCGAATAAAATGCTGGATTCTGATCCCTGACTCATTTTCCAGCTCATGTTGTACATCTCGACAATATTGCTGTAAGGGTCTACGATATCCACGGACTGAGAGAAAAATAATGTTATCGACCTCTTCTATATTTTGCTTTCATCTCCCCCCCTCTCGTTTACTCCTCATGTTCCTCCAATAACTGCAGGAGCAGCATCTAGGTTTATGAACACAGGGCATTGGTGCCTCCCAGGCACATCATTTTAAAGATTTCTTTAATAGCCATGAAAACTGGAAGAAAATAAATAAAACTAGGACAATAGAACAGAAGAAAATAACGGGAAGAGAAATTAACCTACCTTAAATCTTTGAGCAAATGGTAAGTTAATGGTACGCAAATAAAAACATCTGGATTTCCCAGCGTATATAACGATGACACTGAGGCTGAGAGTCAAGAGAAAAAAATAAATTAGCAAAGGTGAGTGTGATAGATGCAGCAGTGTGTTCTTGGGAAGAGATGGATGCAGACAGTGGTTATTAATTATTGATGTGCAGATGTGGTCTGAGGGAATGCTGTTACAGTAACTAGAGGCGAGGCAAGTGAAAGGCACCGCAGCAATGTGGAGAAGCCAAAGGAGGGCAGATCCAGTCCATGCCATCCACAACTTCAATTTACATTACACGACAGGAGAATGGAGGTTAATTAAACATGACAATGGTGGAGTGTTTAACTCTTCATAGTGGCTGACTGGCTTCTAACTCAAAGGCCAAAGCATGCATAACTAATGCAGTATGAATATACAGAAAAGTGTGAATTCATGTGCACACTTGCCATGAAAGGAGATTTTATGAATAAAACTGAGTAAACCGCATGTTTTTAGTCCTTTGTTCGACGTTGCTAGTAAATAGGGGGAAACATGAACTCCTGCTCATGTAAGCTCAAATTGCAGCAGAAAGTAAAACTGCATCTAAAACTCTGCAAAAATTTTGTGTTGCCACAGGCAAGCTCACATTTGGACATGCTTCTATTTCCAGCCTTCACATTAACTCTAATTGGATTTGACACTAATGATGCCAAAAAGCAAAGCAAAGCAGAGCTAGGTTTGCAAGCTGTCCGCTTATACTTTGGGAGACTGCTGATTTTGGCTACCCTTGACTGCCGGGTCTTCCGCTGCTCTTTACATTTGTGTCAGTTGTCAAAATGGCAATGAACTGAGACTAAAACTGGTTCACATACAATCTGAATCATTAGGAAACATGCTGGATAAGAAAAGTGAAATTTTTACCCCTCAGCCTGCAACATTAGATAGCAGATCGGAGAGTTTAGTTACTTGGTATTTTAAAGAATATACAGCATATAATGAATTTTAAAATTGTCTTTTTAATCATGTTTGGACTTATGCTTCACCGGGGTTTGCTTATTTCCATTTCCCCCCAGTAATAGCAAAGTTGCCGCCTTCAATTTGAGCCTAGTCTGTTATTCACCATGCTAGTAATGACTGACCTGTAACAAAAAACAGTAATTTAAAAACATCAAATTCTGTCCTAATTCATGTAGATTGTGTTATTTGTACCACAATTTCTAAATCAAATTTCCCACCTCGTCATAAACGTGAATCAATACGTTTCCCCAGACCACTCTGTCAAACAGATGTTTATTAGTCCAACAATTTGTGTGTTTGTAAGATAGTGAGTGGAAGTACATGAAAAAAACTACGTTATGAATTTGATTTTTTACTTTTGAAGGCCTGGTTGCACAACACTGGCATCAGTCTTTCTTTAGTTTCTCATTGCATGTTGTTTGGCCTTAAAAAGTCACTTTGAGATAAACCTATGCAAGCGGTGGTTGGATTTGCTGTTAAGCTACTGACAACCACACCGCAACTAAAGTAAGATGCATTCTTGATTTCACCCATTTAGCTTACAAACTGAGAAAAAAAGGTGCTAAATGTTGTTCTGATGCAAGACAAATAAAAGTAATAAAGCTATGATAAAATATTTAGTGCAAAAAAAACCCTCTCTTGGTCACAAACAAAAACCATTGCTTTTTGCCATAGTGCCAAGATACCTACTGTTTTATAATCATGAAGCAAAAATCGTTTTTGAAAAGAGATTGTTTTGGTATGTTAAGAGAAATCGCTCCACATTACCTGTTTACTTTCACAAAGGTCTCCTGCAATGATAGTCTTCGGTGAAAGCAGAAATTCAGCCAGTGGTCTAATTCATCACTGTCCACGTAATTTATCACCCTGAATACTAGAAAAAACTGACAGAAATTCATTTTAAGATTTCAAGGTTCTCTGGCTCTAAAATTTGATGATATCTGCTCTGTAATACTGTTTCACATTATGCCATGGTTTACAAATCAAGAGTGTGAGAGAGCCATAAATGAATGCCAACAACCTTAAGGTTTCCATGTCTCCATTCAGGGTAACATTATTCATAAAAAGTTGATTCAGTTGTGTTCTGTGCTGCTGTTGAGAAGACAAAAATATAATAGCTAATGTAAGTCTGGACTGGGCTTCTAGCCTCAGGGGACATTGTGTAAATGCTCCTCATCTCCCTGCTGATCTTAGTCCTGACTGATTGCTGATGACTTTTTTAGGCCACAGACATGTTAAGTTGTTTATTTATGCAAGGAAGGGGAAAAAGAAAAGAATCCCTGGTGCAAATAGCCCCTTTCACCCTGAAAATGTTCTCCCCCATGACTGTGTTCCAACATTTCCTTTTTGGTTTTTGTTCCTGTGTCCTGAACTGTGATGATGTGTTTGCAGTCCACAGCAAAGCTTGTGATACATGTATACAGCTGTTTTCTATTTGTTTCTGTGTGTGTTTGTATGCATGTATGTGTCCGTATGTATTTTCTGTATGTGACAGATATGGAACATCCTTGACTTGTTGAGAAAGTGACACACACCCTACAGGCTACGTTCCTGAAAGAGATTCTTCAGCAAACTCCAAAGCACAATTTAGCAGACCCCTGTCACGAGAAATCTGTTGGCTTCAAAGCTTTTTTCAACACAGGACCACTGACTGCACACACGACTAACTTGTTCATAATTCATGACAACAGGCTCAAGTCCATTGTGAAGGATTCATACCACTTGAACCTTTTTTGCATTTTGTGACAATCAGAGATTCTTTTGTTCTTTTTTTTTGTTTTTTTAAACAAAATTTACTTTTGGCATTGAGGTTTTTGCTGCAAAAATAGCTGCAAGTTGCTTAGAGTGGATGTCACTTTCAAATTTGCACACATTTCAAAAGGATCTGAGCAGAAACTCCTTCAAAAAAAATTTTTGATTCAGTCTAGATGGATTGAAAGCATCAACACATCATGATGCTGCTACCTCCAGAAGAGGTTTTCAGTGTCTTTTTCTGCATGTTTGCATATTGGTCCATTTTGATTTCATCTAAATAGATCACCTTCATACACACATGTCCCATGGAAAGAAATATGAATGTTTTTTCTTTCAATAAGGGCCTTTTTTTTTTTTAGAAAGGCCAGATTTCCAGTTTTTCACAATTTGTTGTCCTGATTCTCCCACCTAAATTGTGGATCTTCAGATCCTCCAGAGTTGCAATAGGTCGCAAGGTCTTCACTGAATATTGCTCCTGTTAATAATCCTGTCAGTGTGAATACCGATGCTGAATGCCAATGCACGGCACCTTTTCAGATTTTTATTTATAAAAGGAAATCCATTAGAGCTGTGCAAACTATCATGATGATATAATTGTATTTGTTGTATTTATTTATTTCAGAAGTTTTTAAAAAACAAAGAAAACAAATAACCAGTAGGACAAGAGAAAACATGTGCATACATAACCAAGAACAAAATAATTAGATTATCACTGCTTTTCTGTTTGAAAAGGAGTAAGAAGAAGTGAATACTTATTTAATCCTTCCCCTTATCTCAATTTAATAAAATATATCACAGATTATTGTGGATTTTATATATAAATAGTACTATTTGATAATTCACAATGTCCTGCAATTTTAGTAAATTAGACTTAACAAACAAAGAATTATTGTGTGTAAGAAAATGGTATCATGATGACTCTTTTTTACAATACTATAGTGTGCAATATTGCAAATACAAACCATTGCATGGATGCAGTAACAGGTAGAAAACTATATATGTCAAGCCTTTGTACCATATATATGTTTAACTTTGCATATTGAGAGTTAATCATAATTATTGCTGTCATTGTAATGTTGATCAATAGTGCCTCAGATAAATGTTTTATGGTTTAATGTAGTCCCGGAAACCAAACATAATTTTCCTTCCATTTTCTGTATCTGTGCTATTTTGTGTCAGTACATCAAATAAGAAAAATACATTGAAATTTGACAGTAGTTTGCAAGGCAAAAATGTATAAAGCTTTAGAGGCGGAATACCTTCGCTGGGCACTGTATTTTTGAGCAGAGTTCCTGTTTGATATGCAGCCTGAATGCAGTTTAAAGTTCTGTTTGTTTCCTAGATGATGCAAGCTTTATCTACATGCGGCACCGCACTCCGTCACTGCATCTGTGTTTCCCAAATGGAAATACAGCCATCTGTTACACATAGAAAACTTACAAGGTGTTTGCATCTTCATCTTCCCTCTCTACTCATTAACAATTTCCCTTTTGCCTCAGTGGTGTTTTCGCTTCTGCCACAACCATTCTCTTTGTGTGAGTTTGTACAGCATGAAATTATAAAAATTCCCTCAGTGGATTGTTAGCTTACTTGCCCACCAACACACACCTATAAATGAGGCACACTTGACTATGTGTTGTAGAAAGTAAACAGACTGCCGACTGAGTTAATTTTGTTATTTTGTCACCCAACGCCATCTGTCCGTCACACCTTGTTTATTTCTCGCTTTGTGTAATGAACTAAACAAATGTCTTCCTGTTTTTGATTAATTGATCAACAGATTCAATTAGACATATTTACTATACTAACCATAAGCTACATTATTTGTAATTGAGGTCAAATAGTAACTTAAAAGAAAATGCTACTTGTAAAATATGTAGGCAATATGGACTGCAAAGATTTGTTACCTGTTAATAGCCAATAACACAGAAAACAATATTCCAGGTTGAAACATTGTAGTCTAAGCATATGTGATCACGCTTAGATTCACTGTAGTTTGTGGAATTTTTTTTTTCTCCATATATCCAGTGGACACCAAATGTCTCCTTTCAAACGAGAGCAAAGAGAGCACTCCACTGGGTTGCTCTGCAGTATGGAAAGCTACACTTACAAGGTGCTCACAGCTGCATGATGCAAAATATCATTTTCATGATGTAAGTTAAAATAGTTTTCTTTAATATTTTTTAGCACTCTCCATGCAACTCTTTAGCTCTTTTGCTGAACTGAAACTAAGATGGTGACTGTATGCTGCACCACTTTAAGGTTTTACTGAAGCCTACCCTCTCGCTATTACCCAACACACACAGCAAAGCTCAGAAATTATGAGAGAGACCTCAGGTGCAGCGAAATCTAGCATTTATCTCAAGCATATTACTACAATCACAAATATTGAAAACTTAAGCTATAAGCAACTCAGGTTTTTAACTTTTGTGTTTTCTGTCTATCTATATTTGTCTGCATGTCTTTGTCTGTAAGGGGGGTAGCAGTAGGAGGGGCTTTTCCAGGATGCCATTCAGACTAGAACATTCACTGCTTATGAAGCAGGTGCTTGCAGTGGGTATTAAACCTCCTGATGTTATGCAAATGGAAATTTGACTTCATAATCAGAATTGTTCATCTTAACACTGTTGATGGCGTGTCTGAATGGTTCCCCTAGGAAATATAATGCCTATTTTCTGAATGACTATAGTGAATTTGTTATTAAAACTCTTCATCTTACATGTCGTACGTTATGAAATAGTATAAAAGAATTATTTCAAACATGATGGAATCTACAGGAGCATCGTTGTTTTTATTTAAACGGTGGAAATCTAGCTTTTAGATGATAATCAGTGGTCTTTTGAGAGTGGGTGAGCATACAGAACCTGTGGTGAAATTAGGAAATGTCCTTTTTCAAGAAAATGGAAATATAATTGCATGTCCACATGCTAATAAACTGCATGTTAACACAGCAGGAGACTGTCACTTTTGTTTGAATTTGGGACAAATTGTAATTTTGACCTACAAATGATGTAAGAAAAGGAAATCAAGAGACACCATGACTAAAATTATGGTAAAAAAATGTTAATATTCGTCCTGCAGCTCTTTGTACAAAATGTCTAGCCAAATGTCTTTACAAAGAGGGGATGGTACGAGAAGGAGCACAACTGATTCTTAGCAGCATATTCTAGGCCACAGATTTGACCACTCAAAGTTTCGGACTTTGTTACAAATGTTAAATTATTAATGTTATTGAATCACAATAAAAGAACCAGAGACAGACATGTAAATGTGTCCTTCAGGCAACATATAGATATACTGTAAGTACTAGTCCAAAATGTGTCTGTCAACATGATTGAAAACCAAGTTCTTTGGGGCAGAGATTCAACTTTAAACAGAACAACCTTCAATATGCAGTAAGATATATCATGGTTGTGCAAAGTTATTGAGAGGGCTTAATGTGCCCCTCATTTTTCAGATTTTTAATTGTAAAAAATGTGAGGTTACACTTAGAGGTTGCTCACAGTTGCATGATATACAGCAGTACTTTCATGATTTTCAGCATATTATTTATGTAGAATTTAGATCTCCAGTAGTGATAGATGCTAGCATACGTCTGCATTCTGCTTTCTCCTAATCTTCAGTTTGTAATCATTTAAATTGATCGTCATGTAAAACGTAGTTGTATAACAGAAACAATTCCTCTTTGTTTCTTTTCTTCCTTCAAGGATGCTTGATGAGATACGTTGCACAAAATGTATCCAATTTTTTTGTCATATATATACCCTCTTCTGATCATGTAATGAGTCTCTGTATAGTTATTTGTTTTCACAGACTGCCACCTTGTCACATATTTTTACCACCTATTGTTCCATGAAATGAAGCCCATTTACAAATTATTCTCCTTCTGATTTGATAAATGTAACTGGCAAATGGGTGAGACCCCTGAATGCCTTGTTTGAATAATTGAGCAGTACTCAATCAAACAGCATTAGGCAGCGGTGGCAGGCACAGCATCTGAAATAATTACCACCAGACAACAGACTACACATTACTGCTGCCTCTGCGGGGGTTCCTCATTTGAGAAAAACAGATTAGAACACCAGCACCTCCACCCCATGTCTCGCATGCCATCATATGTGCCACCCACAGAACGCCGCACAGGCCTCTTAGCGAGATCAGGCAGGGAAAAGGGAACACCCACTACAGCATGGAAGGCGGTAGGACGGTGGCCATTCATACATACTGTCAGGAGTGAATAAATCACTGCCAGACTACCAGCAGTGCTGATGTATTTGACCACGCTTTCACAGCCTTTTAAATTGACAGCAGCCTATTAAGAAGAAATTGCATGTAACAAGTAATTCACTTCCAATTTACACGGACATGATTCGGCACACTCCATCATAAAGCAACCAAATTATTATTAGAAACAAAATAACCCCCCAAATGTTTTAGTGATTCCACATTGTTGTGAAAGTTAGTAATATCTAAGCATTGCCATGAATATAATTTGCCAAACAGACTGAGAATTTCTGGAATATTTTAATTTAAATATGCATTTGCAACATCAAGGAAGTATTTCAGCAGCCATATACACACTGAACCCGTTTACATTTTGTCACATAGCAGCCACCATTATGTATTTTAATAAGATGCCATGTGGTAGACAACACAAAGTAGATAACTGAAATATGGAAGGAAAATTGCACAGTTTGGAAAGGATTTACAATGCTCCAATTTTTAATAATGTAAAAATTAGAGTATACTGTATACCTGAAAATCTACCCCAAGTGACCATCCACCTAATGACAGGACAGCTGTAATCAGAGCAACAGCCAAGATGCCATGTTCACTGGAGAGGAGCTGTGGAGTTCCAGAGCACAGATGGGAGACTCTGTTGAGGGAAACCATTCCTCCTGTCCTGCACAACTATGATCTTTATGGAAGAACTGAAAGAAGAAAAACATTGGTGAAAGAAAGACCCACATCCAATGGAGAACATGTAGAAATATCTGTTAAAATGCATTCAAAGAAAATGGACAATTCTCTAGATATCCAAAAAAAAACTTAGTTGTAGTCTTAGAATTTACTCATAGCTACTGAATACAAATGCACACCACAGTTTTCAGATTTGTGTTTGTCAAAAATGTGGAAAAAACATTCTTTATATTCCTTCAAAACCACAAATCTACACCACACCGTGTCGCTGTGTGACATACAGTATACTTCAAATAAATCCAGAAATAAGTTTCTCTCTGTTCTCCCTCTATGCTCATCAGAAATGTTCAAATGACATTTTTTGCTTTTTTAAGTTTTCACTTACTTCTCTGTCAATGTCTTTACACTTCATGTACCCAATTATCTAGTTTTCAAGTTTCCCCTGTTTACGTCTGAGTTTTAAAGCCTCCCGGGACACGATTTAGAAAAGCATTGTCAACACGGGGACAAGCAATGCTGTTGTGTGCCTGGACGGATGCAACGTTGCCTGCATGGAATGGGTCACTAAGCGTACACTACAACATGACAGCCAACCAGGCATATGTCTGTGCCAAAGTAGTGTTGCAACTGAGGCTCATTTACTGCGGGATGTGATCGACAGCTGGGCCAAAGGGCCACTGGCTGCTTCCTTATTTCCTTTTCACTCGAGGTGTCCTCAGGGACTTGGAATTCATGCTACAGTATATCTACAGAACAGCTTATGGCATTAATGAGGATAAAAGGCAGACTGAGCACCATGCAAGTTTATGCTGCTTGGAGTTTTACAAACTATCACTTACAGTGAGATATAATTAATCTCTCCCAGTTTTCATTAATTCCTCATACGTTAAAGCAGAAATGACAGTCTGCGGCTAATGTTTTTATGCAGAAGCCCATTGCTCTTTGATGAGAAAAGGTAAGACGCATTGGTATTTTATTTTTGTGGCTATGATTGATGTCACACACTACTCTTTATTATTTAAAACGGGCCTACAGCAAGGCTTTTTGCAAAAACAACATGTCACAAGCTATTAATGCAAAGAAGTTACAAATCATTGCAGGATCCAACGTACAATCTCTATTTTTAAACCTAATCCCAATGACGGCGTACAGTGCAGTCTTTCCTGCAGCTACTTAAAGCGGCGGCAGCTTTTAAACAGATATTTGTTTAACAGTTCTGACAGCGTTATGGACTTTGAAGATTTTTCCTTTTAACGTCATCTTAACTACCTCATACATCTGGTCAGGATGCGTTCTCTTGGCTTGCGCGGTAATTATTTGACACATACTGTTGGAATAATGAAAATAAGATGCAGATATTCTTAGATAAATGAAAATGTTGACTTGGGAATGATAAAACTGTTCAAAATGGAATTCTAATGAACTAAAAAGTGTGTAGATGTGAGATAAACATGGAATAGTGTTATATTTTACCCACACTTGGCTTTGAGAGTTTTATTTTTATATAAAATAGTTGTTGTCTTCCTTCCAGTTGGTGTGGATTCCTTGCAGAGAGTAATGAAGGAGTTTCCATATATATATATATATATTTCAAAACAGGTACTATAATTGTCCTGGAACACATATCTGAAATTTGTTGCTATCACTGAGATGTTTTGAAATGTGTTCAACCTTGCTCCTAAATCAGGCTTTTCTGCAATTTCACAAGTCTTTATGAAGGACTGTTTGATCCAGTTGATACCCTTAGTCAGCAATCAGTTAGGACTTTCTTTTCAAATTTGTATGCGGAGTATTGCAAATGCATTTTCAGGAGTCCAAGGCCTGATGCCGTGTCTGCTGCAAAAGGACAGGCTCTGCTTTGTCTTTCCAAGGTTTCATCAGAAAAACAGACTCAACCAAACTAGCGATTTCATTGGAACAACTGACTTCTTTCAGTCTCATCACTGAAAGTTTTTTGCAGTACTTTTATTATGGACAGCCTTCAGTTTGCGGCCCACAGTGAACCTTCTTATACCCATGAGTTGATGCTGGTATTTAAGGCTTTAAAACATGACATCACTGGCTCATAAATATTTTCACTGACCACAAGCTGCTTATATTTACCAAAGCAGAGATTACATGCAAGGATTTTTTTTACTCATACTTATTACATGAAAATCAGGCATTATTCTTAACCAGAACATTTATTTTTTTCTTTTTTGCTAAGCTTCTGAGGCAGCCACGTAAATTATGTAGAAAATGTGTCTTTTGTCTTTTACATCTGCGTTGTTTGTAACGTTGAAGGTTGTTACAAATTTATTTCTTTGTATATAACTTTGTTTCTTCTTTTATTACACTACATTCAATAAACTCAAACTAAAGGAAACTAATTTATAGTTAAAGAGTAAGAAACTGTGGGGATTTTTCTCCAAAAAAATGGAGAGGCCACCTTGTGTGGTTGTATAAAATATGAAGCTTTTATTTTATTTTTTAATGGTGAATTCTTTACTGATTTTTTTTACATATACATTACAAACTAAAAACTTATAAACTTTCACCAATAAAGCTAAGTCAAATGTCAATGTATTTGTTTTTTTCTTTTAATTTTGAAATGTTTAATCAAAATTGTAGGAACTTGCTACTAAGCCTGTAGGTGGACTTAAAAGTTTTATTTGTGATATTTCTCTTGATGTGAATTATATCTTTCTCTTATCTTTCTGCTATATGCACTTGCACTTTGCAGTCTTCAACCAGGGCTTGGCCTCTATTTTAGAAAACTGTGAAATACTTACTAAAGAAAAGACCACTTATTCTAAGAGTGACTTTTTGATTTCCAAACCAGCTGGAGGAAGTAAAATATTTAAAGAAATCATACGTCATCATATTTATAATGTGATTCTGTGTTACATTTGCTTTTGATTCTAGTGTTGCGAGATGACTTCCGTCAGAACCCGCAGGACGTGGTGGTGGCGGTTGGGGAAACTGCGAATTTTGAGTGTCAGCCTCCGCGCGGGCATCCTGAACCGACCGTATTCTGGCGAAGAGACAAAACTCAACTGGATCTCAAAGATGACAGGGTCATGGTGGGTTCATTTTCCAAAAACAGGACATGGTGGTAACAACAAAGAAGAATAAAATGTGAAGCTATGATGCTAACCTAAAAAGAACAACAACAAAAAATCGTAGTAACATGTCAATCATCTTGTTTGTTGTTTAATGAAAAATTGCATGTTAACCTTGCATTTACATTAATAATTTGTTGCAGTTTGACATATTTTGCTTTAAAGTGGATAGCTAATTTTTTCTTCTTCAGGTCCGAGGTGGAAAGCTGACCATTTCAAATACTAAGAAGAGCGATTCAGGGATATATGTGTGTGTGGCCTCTAACATGGTTGGAGAAAGGGAAAGTGAAAAAGCACAACTTTCAGTATATGGTAGGAAATCTCTTCTACACTCGGTGCATAATTTAAAAACCAGCAAAGTGCAGAAATATTCACTGGCTCTCGATGCACCAACAATATTTAACCCCTTTGCCTAATTAATACCTACGCTGTATGCGATCCTCATTTAGAAAGACCAGCATTTATGCAGCGCCCTGTGAACCAGGTGGTTCTAGTTGATGAGAGTGTGGAGTTCAGATGTCAGGTCCATGGTGACCCACCGCCTGCTCTGCGCTGGAAAAAAGAGGATGTGGATGTTCCTCGTGGCAGGTGAGGACTGGGAGTGAATGTGTGCAGTCCATAATAATCACATCTGTCAGTGAGTGCTGCAGCTGTGAAAATAAGAACATTTAAGCACTTCTAACTATTAGGGCAATTAAAAAAGGATACTTAAAATTCAGTATTCAAAAATGCATGTCAAACATTTTAATTAGCAGCATATTTTCTGCTCAAATAACACACAAAGGTTTGAGAAATGGGTGTGTCTTGGAGGTGATGTGTGGATGCTCGTGTAATTCGAACCACATGAGGCCTCTTCAGTACAGCATGATGCAATCCAGTGTAAGAACACACACAACTGATATCAGAATTTACTGCAGAATTTATCACCAAACACTCTTACAGATGGATTGGCTATTAATAATTTCAAGTCATTGTTGGACTTTGTGGGGTTAATCCCTAACAGTGGGTAACATTAAATACACTGAGCAGCCATAATATTATGACCACCCTCCTAATATTGAGTGGTTTTCTCTTTCTTATTAGCAACATTTCTTATTATTTGATGTATGGACCACGCTGCAGTCACATGTTACCTGCCTGGCTCAGGAAATCAATAGAAAATTCATTAAAGAAGCAGCGATGTATAATTGAATATCTTAACTGAAATGGAAATATGTGCCGTGTCTATGAACCATCAACGTCTGTTGCAATTATTATTTTCACTTTGTTGACCAAATTGAGACATGTTTTTAAAGGCAATTAAACCTTTTGAAAACATATGCCAGTTGCTGGCAGGGTGCTCTGTTACGCTGTTAGTTTATTCAGATTTTGCTAACATATTTGTTCAATAAAAGGGTTCATGATGGTGAAACCCGTCACAGTAACTAACAATGTACAACAAGCTGCAAAACTGAAACAAAAGACCAGGTTATATCCTCCAATTGTTCAGGGATGTTGTAAAAACCTTTGGATATAAAAGCAAGGCAGTTGTGGTCAATGGAGCAGCACATAGAATAAACTGTGATGCTTTGTTATCTCTGGCTATTCTGTCAGACCATTGTTAAAATTTAGTAATATACAAGTACTGTATTTAATATAAAGTGGACGCCATACTTCATCTTCACACAGCAAAGTGATTGTTTCCTAGCTGCCATTTCACAAATTTTCCTTTTTGCACCAATAGACTATCTTATTCTGTTTTTCACTATCTTACCTGTTTTAATTTTCCTGTTTACCTTTAACATGTTGCTTATATTCTCCTACAAAGAGAATACTTTGTAGGAGGGCGCCACTACAACAGAGTGGTGAATGTTTTTCATTTGAGCAATTATTAGTAATAATGTCATGGCTGGTATGTTTAAGATGACTATTACTCAGCTCTCTGTCTGGCAGCCTGCCTACCAACCTAGGTTGTACCGTCTGACTGTAAACTATGCCCTATTTCTAGAACCAGTTTCCCTCACTTTCCTCCTTTCACTTCTTTCATTCTTTTCCAAAACCTACCAGCCTCCTGGGACATATGTATCTGGGTCAGAGATGCGCTGTGAATGGAGTCCTCACCAGACTCTGGACGGACTTCCATAACTACCCCCACCAACTCATCCCCCACATCGATATTCTGCCCACACCCTTTTGGAACATCTTTCTCGAATGTGACTTTTTCTCACTCTCTGTACCATTTCTCTGCCTGACTTGTCTTCCATCTTTGAATCAGCATGGCTGGCTAGACAATTTCACAAGATCTTTCATGCCAAAGGGGACCCAAGAGAGGAAGACCTAACTCCTTGCTCCCCTACTCATTTCGTCTCTTGGCCCTTCGAGACGCTTATCTAAACTCAGATGGCTGAGATGGTTCTCTCAGTCTTAACTGCGCTGCTGCCGTCTCACGTTTGCTTTGCTGATGGATACACTCAAAAACATGGAACATCTCTATGAATTAGTTATGTTTTACTGCTTGGCCCAATCATCACATTCAGTTTGTCAGACTGTGCCACTCCCTTACTGTCAGACTGTTGTCTGTGCCTCCCTCTCTCTCTTACTCTTCTTCTCTCTCTCTGTCGCAGAGACACACACTCTCATGAACACGCCAACAACCCACACTACAGTGTGGGCTGTGCGTCTTTATGAATATTGAAATAGTCGAACAATCAGCGTTCTAACTGAAAGCTCCTTTCATTTTTCTGTGCCTTCATCTCTGAGTTTAATTGCTCTTCTTTTCATCCCATCCCTAGCAATTGCCTGAGAAAGTCTGTTGTTATTCTATCAAAAAAAAAGGACACTTCCTTTTTAGAGCTTCCATGCAAAACATCACACACACAAGTTTACGCACCGCAATGTTTGTTTTGCTGATTTGCATCACAGAAATAACTTTTGAATTTGTATTTACATGCTTTAGAATCTTTATTTGTATTACACTTGTAATGTTTAACGTCTAACACCTCTTCTCCAGGTATGACATCAGATATGACAGAGAGGACTCCCTGCTGAGGATAAAAAAGGCATCTGTTAGCGATCAAGGGACATTTACGTGCGTAGCAGAGAACCGTGTGGGTAAAGCCGAGGCCTCGGCCTACTTGACCATCAGAGGTGGGTAACTGCTGGTGCTCTCATGTGTGGCAAAGGGCACAACCATTCCCTGATATTTTTGTCTTGAAAAACGACAAGTATCTTGTCGCAACTAGAGCTTCTGGAAGGCATTTGTAATATTGTCATCTTCCTGTAATAATAGCCTAAGTAATTTTTTGCCAGAAGTGTTTTTTTTTTTTTTTGTTTGTTTGTTTGTTTTTTTTTTGCCTAATTCATCTTTTGGCAAAAAAGAGGTCGTAATTTTTTATTTTTTTATTTCACCAAAATTACTTTTAGCAAAAAATGACTTATGCCATTTTTTTTTAGAAAGGTGACAATATGTCTCTCAAAACTTGCAAAACATTCTATTTCTTTTTGATTCATAATTTGTTTCTGACTCCACACATACAGCTAAGGCTTTCAAGAAAGTCACATATGACAATTCTTTTTTGTTTTTTCTAGATAAGTTGCCAGGCTAATAATAGCATGTTTCCTCTCATGTTTTGATATGACTTATTGATAGCTTGGCTATTAACATAATATTCCAATGCAATTTTGGAGCTTAGTTTTGTAAGGTATTCCCAATGTCAATCATTTTTAAAAAGCCATTAATGTCATTGACCCCATGTATCTGCTTGAGACAGTCGTAGTATGTAGTGACTGTAATTACACATTGTTTGGGTCCCTGTACCAACATAATGAAGGCTCTAAGAGTTAACAATTTCAAAACAACTTGAATTATTCAACAAACTATTTCTTAAGGGTGACTATCTGAGAAAATGGTACATAATAATAAATTAACTAATTAACTTTATGATATGGGTTAAATGATCCACTTGTTATTGTGTTGTTATATGAAAAGCATAATGGCAAAAAGTAAAATATTTGGTGCCTTATTGACTTGAACACAACTATTAAATTTAGAAAGTGTTTGCATAAGTATGTGTTTAAAAACAAATAAATACATAATATGATAAAAACTCATATATCTTTAATTTCACTATTATTAATACTAATTAAATTATTTAAAATATTATTTTAACAGCAGAAAGCATATTTTTGGTGTGAATTCAGCGATTCACTCAAACCATTGCTTTTTTCTACCATGGCAGTCTCGTATCAGCTCATACTAAATATAAATATTGAAAATCTCTATTCAGTTGGTTTGATTTTATTTATTGGTCTTTAAATCTCCTTTGTTCTAGGTCTGTATCACATGCTGCATATCTGTTTGGTTATCAAACAGATCTTTCAACTGCATTCATGTATTTTTTTTAAATAAATTTTGGATTGTGGGTTTTTGTATTGCTATGAGGGTTAGACTCCATGCCATCCCTGCTTTGGTGACAGAGTTACCCTTCTTGTCCCTGAGCTTCATGGATGGAAACCCAGCTCCATTTCATTCATTTCTGATTTTCATTTCTTTCTTTTCCTGTCCCTCTGTTCTGCTCCTCTGCTTTCCTTCTCTCTGTGTTGCGTGTCAATGTCACCCACACCATTGTTGTGTCACCAGCTCGCCCCGTTGGTAAGTAAGAGGTGATCCCATTGTGCATGTGCTTATTTTATTTCTTTTTTTTGTTTTTCAATCACAGACATGTTCAGTATGCATGAGCTCTTGTTGCATTCCACAAGCACAGTCATCAAGTATTTTTTAGACATGCATATCTGCTCTGTATCAACGTCTGACTTCCACTGGAAAACTTAATATGTATATTCTGAATTCTTCCAATATGTGGGTTCAGGTGTGATTGACGTGCTGTAGTTCAAACACTACAATAGAGATGAAGTTTGAAAATTTATGACATTTTAGTGGCTTGTTTGACTAGTAGAAATAAGAACTAGTTCAATGAAAAGAAAACACCCAGTGCATGAAATCCTTTAGCTTTCAGCTCTTCATCTAGTAGAGATACACATACTCATGATATAGTCTAACAGTAATGAGAAGTCTACTAGAATACATTGCCTTTTTATGTGGTTTTTTGTTTTTGTTCATTTTCAAACTCAGAAGCACCTCAGTTTGTGGTGCGACCTCGGGACCAGATTGTGGCTCAGGGACGGACCGCTACCTTTCCCTGTGTGACCAGAGGCAAACCTCAGCCAACAGTTTTCTGGCAAAGAGAAGGCAGCAAGGTGAGCAATTTGAAGAGGTTGGCACTTGAGTTGCAAAAATAAAGCTTTCATACTTTACTTAGACTTGTCAAGTTTAAAAGCTTGACTTAGACTTGTCTTCTACAGACTTTGACTTGTCTTCCAAAGGCTGAAGACTTAACTTAGGTTTGTTCAGGGTCAACAGGGTAACTACTTTTTTTCTGCATTTTACAAAAAATTCTAAACATTTGAGTAGAAAATATTAACTTTGGACCTTCTTTGATAATATTTGACTCATTCTTTGATAGTATTTGACTCATCACATCTTTAGGCTTAATATGTAGTGCAGGCATGTCCAAAGTCCGGCCCGAGGGCCAATTACGGCCCGCGGTCAGATTTCATACGGCCCGCAGCTTCGGTCTTATAATGTATTATTTATGGCCCGCCTCCACTGTCAAACAGAATAAATAAATCATAAAACTTGAAACTGTAATTCCTCCTTTCACCAAATGGTGGCAGCACCACTTTAATACTATCAGTCTCTGCCTCCGTGCAGCGAACCGCTCTCCACTCATTTCTGCCATGGCCACTGCAAAGAAAACGAGGAAAGTTTACAGTGAGGGCTGCCGCTTTCAAGAGAGATGGGAATTATAATACTTCTTCACTGAAAATCAAGCCAATTGTGCTTGTCTAATTTGTAATGAGACGGTTGCCTTGTTTAAGGATTTCAACGTAAAGAGACACTACCAGACTAAACATGCTAACACATACAACAAGCTAACAGGAAGTGACCGTGCTGAAAAACTGAAGCAGCTCCAAGCTGGACTGGCATCACAACAGCGATTCTTCGCGCGGGCCTGTGAGTCAAAAGAAAATACCACCAAAGCAAGCTACGAAGTGGCCATGTTAATTGCTAAACATGGCAAACCTTTTACTGGAGGTACATTTATCAAAACTGTGTTATGAAAATGGTGGAGAACATTTTGCCCTGAGAAGAAGCAAGAATTTGAGAAAAATGTTTGCCCGGCAGTAACAGTGTGGCACTGAGAGTTGAGGACATGAAACTGAGTGTTTTGAACGGCAACGTCTGTCACTATCAGCAGTGAAGAGCGAATCGAACATTTATGCACCTGGATTTATGGCACTTATTTTTATTAAACTCTTGAGTAAGATTTGGTTATTACTGTTGATGTTATGAACCTGTAGATGTGACAAACTATTACTTTCTGAAAGATATTGTAAATGACGAGCAAAATTCACTTGTTTTAAGATTTAATAATAATAGACAACTTTGCATTACTTATTACTCCTGTTTAAAATGTTCTTGAGGCAAAGATATTTTTAAACTCATGTAAATTTAAGGTATTTCATACAGTTTGTTAAATGTTATCTGACTCTCCAGATATGAATGAAAGGCAGAATTTGGGTTTTTAGAGTTATTCTCATCTGCCTGAGTGGCTTATATTTGGTTATTTTGTCATTTGAAAAATAAAGATAATTGTGACAATGAAAATTGTTTTATAACGGTGTGTATTTGCATGAAACTTTTGTAGTTAAAAAATGTCCAAACAAACTATTGGCCCCCGGGCATCTTCACTTTATCAAATCTGGCCCTCATTGCAAAAAGTTTGGACACCCCTGATGTAGTGTAAGAATACAATGCAGAAAATGGCCCCGATTTTTAAATTGTGGCATAGGGCCACTGTTTTTGTGGCATCTGGACTAACTTAGATTAGTTATGTCTCAATATCAAGAACTCTTTCATTTGTCAAAAAAGGAATGGCATCACAAATATTAAATGAAGATTCCATAAAACACAATTTGTGATCTTTTGTAGCTTTAATAAATTCCTAAAATTAGCAGTTTTAACTCTTTGGCATTTTGACCAAGTTGGCTCGTCTCTTATGTAGAAGTTTTAGAGTGGTCATCTATACAGAATAAGAAAATTCAAAACACTGATTGGGAATCATTTTATATCAACATGTGATTTAAAATTACACATGCTGTATAATGTAAACACACATTAGATGTATTTAAATCAATGTAAAACACACTGCTTAGACTTTAATGTGTGAGGAGACTTTGGGGGATTTTGTAATCAGGTCTGGTCATGTATTGAAGTATCTCTATTGTCGCAGCTTGATTTTTGATAGTGGGTGTATTGGGATCAAGAGCGCGAAATTAAATCCCTAATCCCAAAATATGCTGCTGTGTCAGGATAAGGTGCATTACTTTTGCTGTGACGTCACCATAATTTCTTTTCTTTGCAATTTCAAATATCAGCTGATCATCTAACAATGACATTTCAATGAACCCTTAATACCACCAAATGATCAGAAAATGTTTTACTTAGTAATTTATATTTGGAAAATTTAAATTCCATTTCAACTTCTGCTTGCATGGTTCTGTCAGCCAGGTGTTTTCATTCAATAGTATGAAACTGAATAATGTTGTTTTAACATCATTGTTAAAGAATTTGAGTTGTGTTGATGCCATGATGTCCACATGTGAGCTATACATCACATATGAAACCTGCAGCATTCATGGGGTGGAAAAATCTGTGCCAGCCCATTTTATCTGTTGATCAAATTGTGAATGCTTGAGGGTCAAAGGTGTAGAAAAGTGATGCTGGAGCATTTTTTTACCATGATATCCTGTCTTGATATACAGCTGAAACAAAATATCTTAAAATTCGGGTAAATACACTATAAATAAAGGAATAGATCATATAAATGAAGAGATTAACAAATGTTACCTATGTAAGTACATGACTTGACTTTAATCAGACTTACCAAAACATAAGCATTAAACCTCTCACTCTCACTGATTTCAACTTTCAGAATATGTGGAACATTTCTCTTTGCTTCAACCGTTGGTGCACAAACTGACGTCCATAAAGACCTAACGCTTTAGTTAAAATGTTTGGATTAAAAAGGAAGCGGCTTCGACTAAAAGGATCAACCCAGGTCAGAACAGAATGTGGTTCTGTTCCACATATATATAATGAAGTGGTCATTTATTATCAATCCACGCCTGTCTGACGAGCCAATTCACTTTGCGAGAGACAATGTCATGTGCTGCATTAGCGTCATTAGACATAATGAAAGCAGGCTAATGTCCTTTCCTGTCCATCAGTTGGTCCGCCTGGGGTGCAGAGGCACAGAGCCCTGATGCCTCAATTTCATGGTCATAAGTGCAGGTTATCACAGCAGGAGCAGTACTTTGGTGAGAAACTGTAATTCTAACCAAGCAAAAGAAACATTGACCCCCTTTATTCAACAAGACTGCACATAACATTTTAGAATATCAGGTACTGCAGACGTGTTCTAATTGTAGCACTTATTTCTTTCTTTCCATTGTCATCCAAATGGATTTAAAAAAAATGTCTTAAAGAAGAACATCTGAAACTTTGACACCAATGTACATCAGAATAAGAAACCAAATAATTTAACTGGTTGGGACATTTTTACACTATCAACTATATAGAAACTGAATCATGCTACTTAATAGTTCAGTAATATGACTTGGCTTTCTTTGACGTTTTCCAGTGCAGCTGAATCTTCCATAATAAAATAGTATGTATCTGTCAATACATGTTTTTTTTATAATATATGTTTGCTTTAGTGAAAAATCACACATCAGTAAAGAAAGAAAACACCTAATCTCAATTTACATTTATTCCAAATGTTTGTTTCTGTAGGATCTGCTGTTTCCCAATCAACCAGCACAGGGGGACGACCGAGTGTCTGTGTCTGTGAATGGAGAGCTGACCATATCATCTGTACAGCGCTCAGATGCAGGCTACTACATCTGCCAAGCCCTCACAGTGGCAGGCAGCATCATGGCCAAGGCCCAGCTGGAGGTAGCAGACGGTAAGGCGGGACACAGTACCACATGCACACCGTCCTCATTTACAGGAAAAGAAAATGTCTACTTTTAGAGCATGAATTTTTAGTTATGCGATCTACTGTTGGAGTAGTGCCCAATTCAATCCCGAGCCACTGATTAGGTCGAGGTTTCTTTACTTCAGCAATATTGATGAAACTCTAGCACCACACTAGCTACTTGCATTATAAATGGAGTGTGTGTTTGATGTTGGTCTAGCTTCACCTGTGATCCCTATGGTGCTTTCATTTCATGAGAAACACAAACACATAAGCTTGCAGCTTGGCAGACAGTGAACAGCAGCATCTGCCCACACTTGTAGTTTCCTGACAAAGATCTCTTAAGTTCTAAAAGCCAGTCACCCTCAATCATCTTTTCACCTCCAACCCTCTATGATGGAAAAATTAAAAGGCAGAAACAGTTTAAAACAGGAAAAAAATGTCTGCTTTGTGAAGAGACACTTTACATTTTTTATTTTTTATATTTTTATCAAAGCTTTAATGTCAGCATTAAGTGCTCAGCTGCTGGCAGCTGGGAGTTGTTTCCTCTCCTCATTTCATTTGTTTCTTGGCTTTTTTTTTGTTGCTTTTTTTCGCCCACACATTATTAAATTAACATCTGTTGAAGTGTTTTGTTTTTGTTGGGGTTTTTTTGGAGTCAGAATGACTTCTGTTCTGTCACTCAGAGGAGATGGATCAATATCAAAATGTTAGGTGTAAAATGCGAGCGATGGGAGAAACGTCTTTGACAGATGGGTGTAAACAGAGACGGAGAGAGTGTTGGCTTGAGGCCTGGGGGATTTTGGAAGCTTGCAGAATTCCATTTGTGGAATTATTTAAGATTATCATGTGGAGCATCATACAACAGGGTTTACATGTGGATAAAAAGTTTTCAAAGGTGCAAATATACACTATTTATTACTGAATTTAATTTGTATCTGACAAAATCACTTTAAACTTCAAATAATGGTATTTGGCTAGATTAAAATGCGCAGTTACTCATATGTTCAGCATCTTTGTACCAAAAATAGCTCACGTTCATAAAGCCACTCAATCATCACATCATGCAAAAGCAAAGAGATGTGTATGTGGACAAAAATATGGTGTTAATGCTTTACACGTGCGTTATTAAGTGGAAAAAAAAGCAGAAACAAAGATTCTAGGGTGTGAGAGTTACTTCTGACAGAAACATTTTATTACTTTGGTGGTTAAAGCTGGACAAAATGACTCATTTCGATACAGAAGTGCCCCTTGAAAAAGAGCAAGACTTTAATATCATAGTTTGCTCTTCAATCACTTGGGATGATGATGAGTTGCCTTACAGACAGGATATTTTCATGGAAATGTTCCTTTTTTTTCCAGCAAAGACCAATCTTATGATTGAAAAAGGAAAGTATGTGCTTGCTCCCAGTGAAAAAGGGATACGAAATTTTCAAAATCTCTCTCCGTCCATCCAGCTGTCCGTCCATCATCAATTCTTTAGTTCCCAATCCATATCTCATAACATTTATTGTATATCGAATATTAGATGGACCGGAAATTCAAGAGTTCAGTTTTTTTTTTCTAGATGTTTATTCTGGAAGTCTGCAACAGTGTCCACATTACAGTAGACCTGTCCACCTTCTTCCAATTGAAACCTGCGGTCTCACTCTTATCCAGAAATGACTGAAACCTTTAACATATCAGCAAATTCTCAGCATAGTGTCATTTTTAAGCAACTCTTTACATAAAACCAAACTATTAATCTTCTGTAAGAGTCGCACATGACTTCCCTTCTAGAACATTATGCTGTACTTACTTGTACCTGATATTCTGCTTGAAATGCTGTCTGGCTCATTGTGCTGTGGGACTTGTGATAAAGGAAAAGACTTCGGGAGCATGCTGTACACTCTTCTGTGAATGGAGACTCACTTGATAACAGTGGTGAGGAAATTGGAAGCAAGGAGTAGTTACGAGGCTAAGAGAGAGATTCGGCACTCCAGAAATTACTGTTTCAAAGTCCGAAGGCTGTATCCTGCATGATATAACAAGCCCTAAAAAAAAAGCTTTAAAAGAAGTGCCTCATTGTTTGGCTTGGCATGCTAATTCAGAGTTTAGTTTTATCTGTGTTTGCTAGCGAATGGAGGGGGGCTTTTTTCAGGGGGAAGGAAGTGCAGCCATGAGTCACGCAGTAGGATGAGGGAGGACAGGCATGAATGTGTGAGAGGTGTTATAAAGAAGCCATGGTAATTAGCACCACGGGTGAAGCATCGTTAATCCTCACCTAGTAATTAAAGCTCAAAGGTGTGTGATGCAGTGCCATGAGTACACCACCCTGATGCAGAAAGGCTGTGCAAAACAGTCACTTCCCCTCACAACAAATCCATCAGACTAGACGCTAACATGTTGGATGTGCAGCCGCTGATGTAATTATTGCAGCTGCAAATTAACACCTTGTGAGAAGGTCAGCTACCTTTTCCAGAACCGTAACAAGTAGTTAGAAAAGCAAGCTGTTGTTTTGCTCTGTGAAAACCAAATAACAGTGGTAAGAAAGAATTTGAATAACACTGTTTGAAATCGCCTTCTGCCATCAGCCTCCAAGGGCCGCCCACCACCCATCATCCGGCAGGGCCCGTCCAACCAAACGCAAGCTCTAGGAGGCGTGTCCATCCTCCAGTGCCAGGCCTCAGGAGATCCAGAGCCGACAGTCACCTGGAGGAAGAATGGGGCAAATCTGCTTGGACAAGACCCACGGTTTTCCTTACTTGAGCACGGCAGCCTTCAGATCCAGAACACAAGGGTGGGTTAGAGTGGATTTTCCCCAAAATAATTGTAGCTTATGTTTTCTTTGACACTACTTATTGTTTTGTTCACAGCCCTTAAAACAGTGCTTGTGCTTTTGCCTCTTTGCAATGTCATACTTTTGCAGCTTTGTAAAGAACCTCTACAGGATAAAATCACACCTTTTCAACTATGCATCAATCTGTTATTCAAACAGCTCAAAGTAATATTAAAATCTAGTTAGTCTAGTCAATATGTAGATCATTGTATGCCGATTCATCTTCACATATTAAGAAAGTAGTCACTGCAACCAAAATGCTGGAACATTGAAATCTGAAATTTTATTTTAGGGAATATATGTTCAGGGTAGAATTGTCCAGTTCAGGTTTGATCATTCTACATATTTCAGTTTTTCAGATTTAAAACTACAGTGACCTTCTAGCCTGTTTATATCACCAGATGCTGCTCATATCCTAACAGCAACTAACAAGTGCAGAGTCAAACTTTACCTAAAATGTTGTGTTTTTTTAAAATTACAAGATCGTGTGTCTTGATATTTGATTTCACCCCTAATTTTGACAAATCCCTAGTTTAAAGCAGAAATTATAAGAGATAACTTATCATTTAGTCTCACTGACTCTGGGTTAAACTGTTTTATAGAAAGCATTTGGCTGGGGAGCATGATGCTTTCACAAGCATCCCTTTCAGTTTGTCAAACCTGAAGTGTTAAACATAATTGCAGGAAAACAAGTTTCACCCAGAAGTGGTTCTGTCAGGTCCTCTAACCTGATGCAGCAGATGGGTTGTTAGATGGAACAATCTCAGAAGTCCTCCGTTGAAACCATCTGGAAAATAGGGACTTTCAAAAGTGCTTGTGATTGAATGGAGCACATGGTGGGAGAAAAACGCTGCTGTTGACGACAACATCTAAAAGCTCCATGAAACTGTCAAAGCGAAAATGCTGATGTGTCCCATCAAAATATGAAATGCTTTACATTATCACAAGCTTGAGTATTATCTTAATTCACAATCAAAAGCCACCAGAAGAACAAAAAAATCAGGATTATTATTATTGCTATATTTGTGCATCGAATCCGATGCTGCACTTTGAAGAATAAAAGGAGATTTGTTTGTTTGTCAGGTGATCTCAGCCGAGCGTAATTCAAGAGGACAAGTGCAGTCAGCTTGCTTTTAAAAGATGAATAGCAAGTATTGATTTTTATAAGTCGTTAAACGCTGCTTTTTGGTTTAAATCTCTGAGGCAGCAGTTTGACTCAAGGACTAGAGTACAGGAACTGGTGAGTTGAGCCTGAAGATGGTGGTATAATGAAGAATCTGCTGCACACAGTGTCATATTAAAGCACCATTCTTATGTCACTTCTTCCTTCTTTTGGGAGAAGGAGGTAGAGGAGTGACGCAAGTCTCCCTAAATGTTGCCGGTATTAAAGAAAAAAAAAATTCATCGTATTTTTCATTTCCTGTGTCAGCAGTGGATATGGGAATGTTGATGGTTATGGGAATGGCATGTGACCATTATTGGAGAAAATCAATTAAGAAAATTAATGTGAGCTTTTAATGGCATCTCTCTCTTTTTTTTTTCATTGGCCAATGGTAAAGTTTCCACTTATCCACTCTACAGATTTCCCCGTGCCAAATGCAGGCCGGGGAAGGTTAATGCGTTTTTACTGTAGTGCTAGCTGCAAGCCTCCTTCAAAAACCCAGACTGACGCAGGAGCTTGTAAAAGCCATCAGGGATCACAGTTACAAAGGCTGTTGCACTCAGCTGAACACAGGGACAGAGAACAAACTTGAAAGCAGTATCATGTGTGACATGGATCTGTGGAAAATATTTATGGGGTGGATTTAATCGGTGGTGCTGTCTTCCAACTGTTTGTTTTTTTAATGCTGTGTTGCAACGCTGGAATTAGACTGTCATGTAGGACATTAAATATGAGCTGAATAATAATAATATCATTAATAATATCATAATGTGGCTTTCATAGCTGTCTGACTCCGGACTCTACACCTGTGTTGCTACCAGCTCCAGTGGAGAAACATCTTGGAGTGCCTACTTGGATGTTAAAGGTCTGTGGGAATATCTCATCTGACAGATTAACACACTGCTGCAGTACCTTGGAAGCGTATTTATACTCCTTGAACTTTTGTCACGTTTTGACACTTTACATCCATAAACCTTTGTTTTTAAAGGCATTTTATGTGGCAGGCCTAACACCATGTAATGCATAATTGAAGTGTGAAAAGAAAATACATGGTTTTTAGATTTTTTTTTTTTTTTTTTGAAAAAGGAAATCTGAAAAGTGTATGTATTCAAATACTTTTGTAAGTACTTTGCAGAGCAATTTGCTGCAATATTCAAATGAAGTTGTAAGTGTTTGGAGGGGCGTGTTTCATACCAGCTTTGCTCATCAACAGACTAAAGTTTTGTTATCTTTTTCTTTGTGAAATATTTCAACTTCCATCATATTGAATGGAGTTCAAATTCTTTAGATGTGGACAGTACAGTTGCACACCACACTTTTCAGCTATTTCTAAAACAAAAAAAATAAAACCATAAATCATTTTTCTTCTACTTTACAATTCAGCACAACTTTCTGTTGGTCTATGACAAAATCCCAGTCGAATGTAGTGAAGTTCATTGTTGTAATCCAACAAATTGTGAAAAAGTTTGAGGCGTATAAAGCATAGCCTTCCCTTTGAGTTTAAGAGTTATTAATTCAGCCTCTCTTCCTTCCTCAGACTCCACTGACCTCATGGATTTCATGTCGCACAACACAACTGCCCTCCCGGGCCCGCCCTCCAAGCCAGAGGTCACTGACGTTACCAAGAGCAGTATCTCATTGTCATGGGAACCGGGACCAGAGGCGGGTTCCCCAGTGTCCTCCTATGTCATTGAGGCTTTCGGGTATGTCTGTGACCTATGCCCACGAGCAACACTTAGTGACCCAAACTTTCATGGCAACAGCAGATGTAAGGGGTCTCTGTGGGGAATTCAAGCAAGCCAGGGCGGTTTCTATCAAAACAAGTCTGCAATGTAAAAGTGAGGAAGTACTCATGTGTTTGGGGTAGATATACAGATTGTTGACCAAAACCTATCTCTGGGACACAGGAGCCATCTCCTTCCTGAGCATTATGATAGTGTTGGACATTCCCATTATGTCTATATTTGGATTTGACATGGTGAGATTAGTGAATCCGTATCAGTGCAGATGGAGTGTCTGTAAGTCATGTTATTTTTGGAACTTTGTAGCAACATTTGAGGAGCACTTGCATGGAATTCCATAGCAGTGGTGCATGCGTCCGAAAAATCTATGCTCTTCTGACTTACTGGGAGATCAAATTATGCATGCCACATTATTAGATGCAAAGAAATGCTGGAGCCTGAGGCAACCTATCTTCCTCAGCAACAGAAGCACAAGGCACATAGGCAGTAGTCTATTGGGTGTTAAATTTGATTCATTCTTTATTACAGTCAGTCTGTGAGTAATAGCTGGCAAACAGTGGCCGACCATGTGAAGACCACCGAGTTTACTGTCAAGGACCTACGACCAAACACTGTGTACCTGTTCATCATACGAGCTGTAAATGCTCAAGGACTCGGGGATCCAAGCCCAATGTCTGAGCCTGTCCGGACACAAGGTGAGGAGATAAGACCGAACTGCAATAAATCATTTGTGTTAATTATCTTTGACCTATGTGGCTACATCTCTTTTTTTCTCTCCCTCAGACATTAGTCCCACAGTGCAAGGAGTAGACCATCGTCGTGTGCAGAAGGAGCTGGGAGATGTTGTGGTCAACATGCATAATCCTGTGGTCCTTAGCTCCACTTCCGTGCAGGTCACGTGGACGGTGAGAATATGTAAAATTAGGGAAAAAGCTTAAAGTTGTGCATTTTATCCCTCTTTGATAATGTATTGAAAACCGGCTTAAGCTTTCTGCTTTTGTGTGCCTATGTGTTTCGAGCAAGTTGGCACATGCAAGAATGACATTACGGGTACACATTCAGTGTGAACACCTGCTGTTTAAATTAGATTGAGGTGAAGCTAAAATAAAGACTAATGTTTGTGTTCAGGCTAAATACATCACCATTAGGAATTGCATGCCCACCTTTGAGTGCAGTCTGCAGGCAACACTTTATCCAGGAAATAATATTTTACTCTGCTGGCAGGGTCTCTATGGAAGTAGTACACTTCAGATAGGTTGGAACCAGACTGTTACCTAATGCTTTCCAAAAATGGCATCCATGTGTGATAAACTAGATTTTTGAAACAGAATGATAACACAAGCGTCTTTGTCCATTTTTGATAAGAACTAGCATATTAATTACCACCACAGGTTTGATTGTCGAAGCCAGATATGAGCCAGGATAGATTTGGCCTCATTTAGAAAAAAAAACAAAACAAAAAAACTCACTTTTGCTGAATGCAATAAACTTCCAGAGAGAAGGACTGCATGCATAAATTTACTGTTTTTCCAATTTCTAATATTGTATATCTAATAACTTTAATTTGGCATTCTGTTACACAGGATGAAAATAGTGTCACTGGCCCAGTTTCCTGCTGGTTTTCCTCATTTCATACTTATTAGATCACAGGTCCAATCTCAACTCAACCATTTCTTACCCACAGGGTCATTCTGGGAATATGCTAGAAAAAGTTCATGTTTTTCTGAGGAAGAAGATTATACGGTTGTCCACATTTTGTCAATTATAGCCACAAATTTAAATAATTTAATTGACATTTTATGTCATAGATCAATGCAGTATAGTGCATAACGTCTGAAGAGGAGGGAAGTTTTCTTACAAATACATTTGTTAAAGGCGTGCCATGCATCTACAGCCTTTGTTCTGATACCCAATGACATTTAGAAGTTTCTAATTAGTATAAAAATCCTCCTATGTGTAATTTGTAAATAAAGACCCGTGAAGCCTTCAGAGGTTTGTTAAAGAACTGGCAAGTCCTCCACCAACCTTAATTTATGTAAGAGTGGCTCAAAGAATCTGAAGTTCCGGAGCGAAAATAAAAGAATGCATCTCAATGTTTTGAGATGTCTATCACTTCACAATTATATGGTGTTTTGTTTTGGTTTGTCTCATGCAATCCCAATGACATACATATTAAACTGTATTTGTAATGTGATGAATTAAGTAAGAACATTAGATTTTTGTTTAAAAAAAAGCAAATGCATACACATAATTTATGAGTTTTTGTCTCTCTTTCTAAGTAAATAAGCATTCGGATGACTGTCAATTCCCTTCTAACCCTGCCTAAAGGTGGAAAACCCATCCCAGTTTATTCAAGGTTATCGGGTTCTGTACCGACAAACTTCTGGGCTGCCCTCCCCCGGGCCCTGGCAGATCCAGGACATGAGGATTGCCTCGGAGAGGGACGTAACACTCGCTGGACTGAACAAAGGCATCGTCTATGAGATCAAGGTGCGACCGTATTTCAATGAGTTCCAGGGGGCGGACAGCGAGTCCATGACGGCACGCACCATGGAAGAAGGTAAGATTTATTCACATTTCTGGCAAAATTGTTGTCTTTTCAGCTTAATGATAATGAAAATAATTTTTCATAGAGCTGTTAATCCACAAGCAATTGGTCTCACGTTGTGTTTCGATCTACTTTTGTGTTCAGTTGCTACTGATAAAGGCTTCATGGTTTGATAGTAATGGATAATGGCATTTCAAGTACACCCACCCACCCACACCTACTGGTGCAGTGTTATATCCCCTGTGTGTGAAAACAGGTCTCCGAGACAGCACAGTGGGGCTCTGTGACAACTCAAGGCCTCTGTGGAATGGTGGGCAGAGGGGGAGGGCAGAAAATATCTCTTGTGACTGAAGCTCAGTTAACTGGGAAAGCTCTGTTTAGCTCTGGACCCCTGCTGCCATATTCCTGTCCAGACATGCATTATATGAACCCCCATTGCTAACACGTTTACCAATCAGCCTTAAGGGTGATAACACTTGTCTATTTCCTTGTAGCTCTGCTGTTGTGTAAGTCAATTGATCAGCTACTTGTCTCTCTTGTCTAAGGTGTTTCCTGCGCAAACTGAATATAACATGGTGGCAGAAAAGTCTAAAAAAATATGTGAATTTTATTCTGTGTGTGGGCGTATGCGGGGGTGTGCGTGTGAATGGTTCTATTGACAAGTCTTTGGAAAAATTGTTATACACTTTGAAGTTGTTCACATTTTGAAATCATACATGGCATTTTTTTATTTTTTTTTTTTACAAATGAAATTTCTAAATAGTTCAGCCTTCAGATGTATTCATCCCCTTCTGTCTGATATTCTGAATTAAGATTCAGGACAATTAATTATCTTCATAATGACCTATCTAATAAATAGAGTGTACCCGTGTAAAATTTAATCTCAGTTTTGTTACAGAGTTTTATGTATCATTCAGGCTCTTGAAGACTAAGGAACACACTTGACAGGTGAGCAATAAGGTTCTTGGAGATGTTAGCAGCAGGGTTAGCTTAGGAGACAAAATCTCAAGAGTTGAGCATGTCACTGATACTAAAACAGACGCACAGATTAGGGAGAGAATTTATCCGAAAAGTAGATAAGAGGCTCATTGCTAACGCTAGAGGAGCTAAATAGATTGAAAGCTCTGGTGGAAGAATCATTTGACAGAACAACCATTTGTATGACATTCCACAAATATGACTGTGATGGAGATTGGAAGAGAAAGCCACTGGTGAAAGAAAGCCGGAAGGTGCCATTATAGCTTGCCACAGGACACAGTAATTGTGTGGAAGAGAGTGTGTGTGGAGGTAGAAACTTTAGTAACGAGGCAGGAAAAGGCAGCTTGGTTGACATTGAGGAGTTAATTTAAAACAAGGAAAAAGAATTTGAGGACAAAGCACAGCCCTCCATAACTCTGCTGACAGAGGGAGTGGCTCCCTGTGCAAAGCACGTAACTACAAGTTGTCAAACGACCTGTGTATGTATATAAACCTTTGCAGGTGTGTGAGTGTGATTGGGTGAATGTGGTTCTTGTATAAGCCACTTTACGTGGTCAGTATAACGAAAAAGGTTCTATATAAATTAAGTTAAATTATAGACATTAACAAACATTATAGTTACAACAGAGTTCTTGTTCTCAGTTAACATATACAGTTACATCATAATATAGTTATCAATTTTGTTTTATTGATACACCCTTATGGATTTGCTGAGTAGAAGAGTATACCAAACTACATATTAAACAAGTTATAGACACAATTGTTAGAATGTTATCTTATTGGTTAAAGTTCTCTTGTCGGATCAGATCAAAATTTACATTTTTGATCTGTTTGCAAACCTTATGTGTTGGGCAAAAATAAAAATGCACATAACCCTTAACACTCCACTGTGAAACATGGTTGTAGCACCATCATCTTGTGGAAACACTTTATTTCAGCAGAGACATAGAAGTAAAAAACATGGGTTATGTTTACTTTTGCATTACTTTGAATATTTAAAATATCTGTAAACAAACAGTTTATTCCTTATGGTTCATATAGGTTGGGAAACATAGAATAATGAACATTCATATAAAAGAACAGTACATAAAGCAGATATTTAGGTGTTCATAGTAAAAGTCCAAAGTCCAGTCCTTTTTCTGAGTATCCTTTGAGCAGTCACTGGATCTGCTGAGATGCTCTTGAATTATCTAATATAATTGGACCTACAGCATGCTTAGAACACGGCCAGCGCCTCGCTTACAAACGATTCTCCCCAAGGATAAGAATGAATTATCGTGACTCATTCACATTACCCGTTTTACCTCTGAGTGACTCAAAGGAAACTTCAGTTCTCTGCGATCAGGTATGTCACTTGGACTGCAGCAGAAGCAGTTTGCACTTTGACAAAGCTGGGGACGAGATCATTGACGTTTAAAGATATTTGTCCAATGTGTTTGTGTTTGACCGTGAAAAGATCACAAGGCCTCCCAGAAGAAAGGCGAGCTAAAACTATACCAACAACTGATGCAGAAAGAAAGCCTCACCTCACTGGGGCCCAATTAAAATGGCCACACGGGATCACTGGAGGGTTTTTTCCCACTGGGACACATGCTGTATTTACTTGAGATACTGGGAATGAGGTGTTGTGGTATTGGAAGCAAAGGATTGATCCACCCATTATCCAGAGCCCAAGATGTGTATAGTAGAATTCTGCAGAAATATCAGTAAAAGACACTTGTTCTACTTCAAAGACACATTGGCAGCTTGGCTCTCCTTCTACAAAACCTGATTATGTCTCAAGGTAATAAATAAAAAAAAAAAAATCCCTACTCCTGGGCTGTGATACCTAATGAAATGATAAAAGGGAAAATGTTTGCTAGGTTCATTGATCTTTAAAGCACTTAAGTGAATTGTTGGTCAGGCTTTTATTTCCATCACTGTCATCTATAGGAGCCTCAGGCTTTCCAACACTGTCATTGACAAATTAAAAGAAATAATAATGTACTAGGGAAAGAGTCACCTGTAATTCTGAAGAAGAGAATGACAGATAAATCTTTAAAATTTGGTTGTTGTTTTTTTATTTTGCAAGAGGAAAGACATGGGCATCCGTTATGGAATAAACCTTATAGAAATACATTTACCAGCCCCCTTGTATGGTACGCATTGCTTGTACCTGCAAACTAACAATTAGTGTGCAATTTTTCCCAAAACCAATTATGCTAACTGCCCCATACCCTGTACATCAGAACATTAAGCAGCTTTAGAGGCTTTAGTTTAACTGCACAGCTGAGTAAATAAAAAATGTTCTCTTAAACGCATGAATTCTTTCAAATAAGCCAACAGCTACACTGGTTATTAGTCTGATACATGCAGACAAGAAAGATGCTCTTTGACATTTTGCGCTGTTGTGATCATTTCTAGTAATGTTATCTTGAGTCATTACTGGTATTGTAGCCATTATTCATCTTGAAGGAGTCTCCTCATACCTCTAAGGGTTTCAGTACTATACTTAATGCTTCCTGTCTTCTAATGCAGAGCGTTTTTACGTGACTGGAAAATCTCCATCTTCTTGAGGCAGGTTATCTGAAATGAAATCTGAAAGCAAGAAGGGAAAGGATTTGCCTAATGGTGCATTTTCATTGATAATTAGAAATACAAGTAGTCCTATGTTAAATTCCTTATATGGCATGATCTCATTTTCTTTGAACTACAGAGTGGAACATGTCTGAGCAAATAGTTTGATTACTTTTTTTGCAGGAATAATAATTTTTTGCTTAAAGAATAATGATAAAGTAGATTTGTAATATTCTGAACATTACATGTACCAATGCCAAAAACATAGCAGCACACCTATCAAACAGTTTTGTATTCAGTTATTTAACTACAATGCTGCAGAAAAGTATTAACTGAATAAATATAGATTATTTTGGGAGTGGTTAGGGTGAATTTTCTTGCTTTGTTTTTTTCTTTTCTGTCATAGTTAAATGCTTAAGGAAATCTTATGACCTGAAAATGACTGACTAACCTGGGTGTTTTAGAAAATAATTGTTTCCTTAATATAAAAACTTGTGCTCAAACCCTTGGCAGCAACAACTATCATCTCCATATTTCAAAATGTCCAGGTTTGAAGGAGCAAATCAATCGAAGATCATCAAACTACCTCTAAAGTTGTTCCACTGATTTTTTTTCTCAAAGTCTTGGCAATCATCAGGATGTTTTGTTCTTTGCGCTTTTTTGCAAATGTGCAACAGATCTTTATGTTCTTTTTGAGCCGCAGTTTCTAACCTTTCAATTTTCTGCGGATGCTATGTTTTGGAGTAATTGTTGGTTGGCTAGCATCTTCTCTGCAGGATTACCACTGTCGCATTTTTATTTCACTTACAAATAATCTGACACAATGTGATTTGCTGTAGTCTCAAAGCCTCAGAAATGGCTTTTCAGACCGTAGATGTCAGCGACTTTGTTTCGTATTGAACGCACATGGCTTCTGGCTTTTTAAGATACTTGAGCCTGCATTCTATTGCCAAATAAGATCTGTTGAAGTGATTTCTTGCTTCTACAGAGCAAGCAGTAATCAGGCATGGGCATGGATAATGACATAGGACTCATCCTTCATAAAAATGTGAAAAAAACTTTAAAAATGTAAATACAGAAATAAAAGTGTAAGGGGACCACATACTTTTTTAAAGGCTATATCATTAACAACAATACATTAAAGGTATACCTTGTTTATGTGATGAGTGTAGACAGTTATATTGTACAAGACTGAGAATATGTGTGTCCATTTGCGTAGTTGTCCTAGTAAGTCTCTCCATTAAAAACAACTAAATGTATAAATGCAACAATGTAGTTTGAAATATTTCGGTAAAAGTATTAGATGATATCGTATGATGAGGGAGAATTTATTGCCATGCTGCCAAATACTCTGCAGGGATGTTATGTCTGTCAGAAACCTCTCTTTAACTACAAACTAACTGAATCAAGTTGGTATTGCATTATGAGCAAAGCCAGATGCTGAGCTCTCATGCCTAATACAAGCCCTACAGGACTTAATGTTTCCTCTGAAACATACTTGTTTGTGCTTCCTACCTGCTCATTTTCAGATGCAAGTCCATCTGTGGATATGGACTCACATCTGCAGTCTGGCCAAGATAATGCATCACCTGCTCTGGCCTCTCCACGCAGCTTTAAAAGTGCCAGCCCTGCACGCTATCTGGATACAGTGCAGAGAGTTATTATTTTACTGCCTCTTAATCGGGGTCAGAGTAGTTCTCTTATCCTCTCAGTCAGAACATAACGCTACTTTAATGGAAATTATGAGAAACTACTCTATGTGCCTGGAACTGCCCTTTTTTCAGCAAGAGGAGATGATTTGTTTAGTTGTGCAAACCCCATGCTTGCCTCTCTCCCACCTATTTTCCCTCTAAATCTTTGATCTCTTCAAATAGGTTACCTGGCTAATTTGGTGCTTTAAAATATATATTTTTTAAAAGAATGAAACCGGACTTATTAACAAGAGAGTTACATTTTTTCCCCATAGGGCTCCATATTTGTGGCGATGAACCATCTCATCTTTTTCTTGGCATGGGTGTGTGTGTTCATATCTAAACTTGCTGATCTACTTGGAATGGCTGTCATTTTTGCAATTAAGAAAAGCACATTTTGGACCTCAAACACTTGGCCTGTATAACTCAGGATGCCATTAAGATATTGGAATCTTCTACTCTGTGAGATGAATTGTTTTAGAGCCCATCTGCCAGGCTATCTTTGGAAGTACCTTGTTGTGGGACTTACTGTATGAATATGAATTGGGGCAGAGAGTGAGATAATTTCTACTTTAACATGATAAGAAATATTCAACACCTTGTTTCCTTTTTAATATCAATAAGTTATTTCCTCGCATTTTTCTTAAAACTGTTTTTTATGTGGAAGTGGCTATTTGGACCTTTTTACTCCTTTGACTAAAAATAATAAAGAACCAACTAATGTTTTTAAATATAGATATAATAACAAGTGCAGGTTTTTAATATTAGTTCCTTTCTTGTCATGAAATAATTTCACTGAATTTTCACAGCAGAAGATGAAAATTACTCTTTTTGGTTTTTACAATTTAAAATCTAAAAGGCCCATTGACCCATATGTGCTCTATTTTCTCCTAAATAAGATGCATTAAACAGAGAAGCGTCCAGGACTCCAGTTGTAACTCTGGAGGTGTTGCAGATATTTATAAAATTCTAATGAAATATATTGTAGTTAGATAAAAGGGTTGTGAGTATGTTTGCTAAATGTTGTAGCTCACACTGATCCCCACTCTGAACCTTTAGCTCCTAGTGCCCCTCCACAGCAAGTGGCGGTGTTGACGGTGGGGAGCCATAACAGCACATCCATCAGCGTGTCATGGGACCCCCCTCCCTCCGACCAACAGAACGGCATCATCCAGGAGTACAAGGTAGGCGCTGCTCACCCCTCCCCACCCAGACTCGCTTTTCTCAGTCATGTGTAACAAAACATTACACTGAATTCTGTCTGCTGCGTCTGTCTGTGTCAGATCTGGTGTTTGGCCAACGATACACGCCTTCACATCAACAAGTCTGTGGACGCGACCATCCGTTCAGTTGTCGTCGGGGGTCTTCAGGCTGGAGTGCAGTACCGCGTGGAGGTGGCGGCAGGCACCAGCGCTGGGGTGGGGGTCAGAAGCAAACCCCAGCTCATCATTTTGGGTAATCCAGTCCCACTCCCAATCCTGGGGTCAAATGAAATGACCTTATAATGGGGGGTACCTGGGTCTCTATAGCAGATCAGGAGTCTGGAAAAATGATTTAGCAATTTATCGCCCCAGAAGAAAGAAGATTGCGCTTTACAACACAGGCATCTGTGGAGAAATCAATAGTGATTCATTAAGTGTAGTGTCTGGTAACACCGTGCCAAGTACTGTTAGCCATATCAATAATCCTCCTCAATATGTGGGCAGCTGGTGCTAACACATTGAAGGCTGTGTTTTTGTTGGAGCTTATCAGCCTATCACATCTTCTGAAATAGCCAAAGGACGCCCAGACTATATAAGCCCTGAATCAATATCGTAGACCAGGCCAGATGCTCTTCATCTATGACTTTTGACTGATATATAATAACACCCTTAACACACAGAGAAGGGGAAGCAGGTCAGTGGACTGAAGCTTAATGATGGAGAGTGTACGTTCGTTTTTGCGTGTGTGTGTGCGGGCGCGCGGGGGTGAGTGTGTGTGTTTGAAAGGGGAGGTTCTGCTGCTGGAGACTGTGAATCTAATTTCACAGCACAGTAGCTGCAACAGAAAAATCAAACTCTGTCGGAGCTGCTCTGTCAATCTCATGTCTTGCAGCTCAAGTTGATAAGTGCACCGCTGAATTGATTAAGTCTATATTGGATGCACTGATGCTGTTTTATTTTTTCTTATTTTGTTTTTTTCTCACAGATTTTTTTCCCCTTGTTTTCGGTTGACCTCCCTTGCTGTCCACCTATTCGAGAAGTTGTCATGATTGTCTTTGTACTGAATATTCAGAATTTTCATTCCCCTCCAAATATTTATACAAAGAATATATATATAAATATATTGTCTCTTTTTTACTGTACTTTTATAGTATGCAGAGGGTTTGTGTTATTCTTCCTCATGACAGCTAAACTGTGTGATATTCATTTTTTGTTTTCACTGAGGCATCATTTGGCATTCAGATGTACCCCTTGTGTCTTTTCCGTCTGTGTGCATGTGAAACTTCTGCTGTGCCTTCAGGTGGAGAACTGAAGGATGTGATGACAGGATCGGAGGGCAACAACAGCATCTCAGATGTGGTGAAGCAGCCAGCTTTCATCGCTGGTTTGGGAGGGGCCTGCTGGATTGTCCTCATGGGCTTCAGTGCTTGGCTCTACTGGAGGAGAAAAAAGAGGAAAGGACTAAGCAACTATGCAGGTAAAAAAAAAAAAAAACTGCCCTCGTGCTTCTAAATCAACACAAGATCTCAAAGCTCAGTAGGTCTCTTGCCTGCAGCGGAAGTTGATGTCGTCACAGATGTGGCTCCATTTGAGGTGGCTAAAATGCAGAACAAAAGAAAATATATTCTACACAGATGGAAATAGGCCCTATTTACTTTAATTCACTGTGCAGCCATGTGCATCAGCTCTGCTGAGTTCCATCAGCACCTCAAGTCTCTGATACATTCATGCAAGATAAGTAATTTAACATCTATTTCCATTATCAGACCACAGCTGGTGGTGTTTGTCTATTAACATTAGGTACGTCTAAGTTTAGGTATTAAAAGAAAAAATCTCTTACTATTCCACAGATCAACCCCCAAGCCTTATGCATTTATGATTATGGGGCTACAGCTTGTACTCATTATTTAGAGACTGATTAATTACCAAAATTCAGCAGGGATTTATATCATCCCATCTATCCAATTAAATGTGTTCATCTGCATTCTAAGACATCATGTTTACCAGGAATGTCCCGATACAAATCAGTCATTTAAGAATAAGCATCAGCTCACACAGTCCCAGTACCATATTTCATTAAATCAATGTCTTGTGTAGCCTATGTTTAGAAACACTAGATTTAAATAGCACTGAAATTTCTCAATAGATATCATTGCACTACATGTTTAGGTTGTTTACATCTCAGCTCACTTATCACTGATGTACATTATAGTGCTATTTCTTCTCTTTTTTTTCCAGAGAATGACAGATTTTATTACACCAGGAGTTTTTGTAGGACATTCTGCTCCAACACACTGTTAGCTTAAGAAAGCTAATAGCATTATTTTTCTTCTATTGCTATTAATACATCTGTCCCAACACAAACAGCTACTGTAGTTTTCAATATATTTACACATTGCTTCTGCCGATGAGGTTTCTTTATGTGCTAAGCTAACATTAGCATGTTTACTTCCCGTTAACAGTTAATCTTATAGCATATTTTAATGCAGTTCCAGTTAATTATGCATGGATAAAGCAACAGGAACTCTTTTCATCAAGCACTTTTTTTGGAATGTGTTAAAACGTTTTGACCAGGTTTTTAGCTAGGCATGTTTGCCACAGATTACAGGTCACATGACACAGACAGACAGGAATCTGCAGCAACTACAGTCTCTCTGTCACAAATGTTATAACGTGTAAAATTATTTTTAAGCTTAAAATTGGCCACATAAAATGTAGCTACAAGATATGTTACATTGTAGAATATCTTCATAAAGACCTTGATTGGATATGTGGGACCAGATTAAGACACTCCCGCTGGTTACATTGCTATATATACAGTATATATATTCACAGTTCTTTGCCCTTTTTCACTCACAATATAGCTGTCTATAAATTTATGGAAGATTTTTCTACAATAACATCAGATTTCACATAAAACATACAGACACATGATCATATCTTACTAGAAATTTCTGGTTTTGCTGCCTTTTAGGAAGCTGAATTCTGTGCCATGTAAAGATAATTATTGCAACTCAATGCTAGTATGAAGATTCACCTTAATTTTTGTTGCAGTCTGATTGTCATAAGACACAAATAAACATGACAAAATGAAGATAATCAGTTGAATTTTATTTGCTTTAGCTATAGCCCAGTGGTTTCTAATTTATATGTATACTTGAAATTCATGAATCATCTTCTATACTATTTCACCCCACTTTCTTGTCTTTTTGAATTACAGTTCAGTCCTTCACCTTTACTCGAGCTGGTAGGTCTCCATATTGTGTGTTAATAAAAAAGAAACTCTTGAGCTGCTCCACAATGGACAAGACTGCGGATTAATTCTTTCTCTCTGTTCTCACTTTTTTTTTTTTCCTTCAAGTTACTTTCCAAAGAGACCGAGGCCTAATCAGAAATGGAAGGTGAGAGTTTAAATTTTTCAAACCGAGGAGCTCACGCTGAAGGAGTTTTCCTGCTGACATTTCAGCGCCATGTAGCGCGAGTGTTCTCGTTGGCTCGAGCCCCATTGTAAAACCTGAAATGAAGAGTTCTCTTGTGATGAATGGAATTTGCATACTCCCTTCTCCCCTGCTTATTCATACTGTATCGGTGTATGATTCGCACTGGTGTTCGCTTGATGAAATCATTAATCACTCCTTTGAAGTGAGTGCTAGCAATTAATGCAGGTGGGCAGCTGTTTCAGTCGCTGCCTCTCTCTGCTTGTGTCGAGGTTGCTGGCAGAGTGAGAGGTCGCAGGGGTAAAGGAGAGGAGATGAATGTGATGTTTAAAAAAAACTCAGCACAGCAGACAGTCATGGTACGTATAGTGCAGAACATAAATGTAAAAGAGCAGCAAGTCGGACCTGGAGACTCTTCTAAGTGGTGCTTTTCATTCTAAAAATCTCCAGTGAAAATTTTTGTCCACTGGGATATTTTCTGTAAAGCTTTTCTTGTAAAACCAATATTTTTTCCCACTAACAATTTTAGCTGATTCTGATCTCTCGCTAAGAACTACAATAAGTTTTATAGCTTTCCCGCCACACACTTACAGTCATTAAATATTCATATTTTTATCTAAGGTCTCTTTGTGTGTGTAAAAGAGAAGCCATTATAAAAAAGAGCTTTACTTCTATTCAATAGTAAAGACAGAGTTCAGAATTAAAACTATAACTCCAGCTCATATGAAGGGACAACATACAATAGTGGTTTTATGAAATGGAAATGACACATGCTTTTTAAGAAACATTTTTTGGAAATATGAAGAATTTGCTTTTTTTCAGTTTTAAAAGATAAATTTGACATAAGGTGTGGCCAGCCTAAGTGTAGCGAGGTAATCAAATTCAGTCCTTACTGATAAAAATAAATAAATAAGTAAAAATAAAACTTGTGGAAAACCTTTAGTTTAGTGAAAATATAAACCTATGAGTCAGAAGTCAACTTGAGACACCACACTGAAATTCCTTCAGCAACAGCTTCCGCACTGAGTGCTTCTGCATCGTGCGTTCACATAAAAAGATTTGAAGTTTTGAATTTCTAAATTGAGCTGAAAATCTGAAAGTCTGGTCATGACCTAGTTTCTTTAAACATTTCTTGCTCTAATCACATTGCAGCAGAAATGTTCCAAGTAAAAGCCGGCTCTGTTTCCTGGAGAGTAGAACCTAATGAAAAATTCACTATATAGTAGCACATAAAGCATATGAGCACAGAATGTTTGTTGAAAGTGCAGGCATCAGCAGTGTCTTGCCATTTTCACTGTAACTCATTTGAAAGGGCAGGTAATTGTTTTTTTTTGTTTGTTTGTTTTTTTGGGGTTTTTTTTCCCCCACACCTCTCAGTCCAACTTACAACTTTCCCACCTTTATCTTAAATGTATGCATTCTTACCTGATCTGATTTTTAATAAGCACAAAATGACTTACTAGTTTTTCCTAAACCACCAAATAGGCTATTCGCTGTCTCTGTTGCCATAGAGATGGCACTCCGGTGTGGCTGATCTGCCAGAGGCTGTCTATGATTCTCAATTTAAAATGTAAATTTCTGTTGTGCTAAGGCTCTAAAGTGGATTTAGTGTGTGTTTAGACCTGCCGTGTTTCTCGAGGGGGAGAGCGAGGTGAAGAGGAGGGGGGGTTAGAATCCGTAATGGGGGGCGGGTGGGGGAGGGGCTGATTTATAGACTTGCCATTTTGTGTCTCTGTTGTTTATTGTTGCCTCTGTGGTGGGGCGGCTCCACGGTCGAGAATATGCTGAATGAGTTTTCACATCAATTTGTTGTTGATGCAGCAGGAAGAAAATGAGCATCACCGTTGCATATGGGAAGCTGAGTAACAATGTAACAGCTTCTCCCACCCTCTCATTCCTGTGTTTTTTGTTGTTTTGTTTTTTTTTGTCCAACTCCAAACGTCCTCATTACAGTCGCCCGGGGCTTTTGAAAGCGGGCGATCCGGGCCTTCCCTGGTTGGCTGACTCGTGGCCTTCTACAAGCCTCCCAGCGAACGGAGGCTTAGGGAGTCCAAAGGGTGGCAACAACTTTGGCCGAGGAGGTAAGAAACACAAGCAGCGTAGAGAGAGGGGATGGCAGATGCGGTATTAGCAATGCCTTGGTGGACAGTTTTGACGTTCATCCTTTGGGAAGCATCATGACAGCACATCGCATTTGCAAACACATGCATCCAAATTAACAGCGCCTCTGAGGGGTTGCATTCTCCTGATTTGATTTGACAAGCTTGATATTTGGCTTAATTTTTTTGCTGTTTATATATATTTTTTGGCAGCCCTTTTCCTGATGTTGTGCATTTTCCGAGCTTGCATGAGATTGATACTCCAGGTTCGTGGTTTTAATTTGAGTGCTATGATTTAAACTAGTGAGCTGCCAGCTTCTTTTCTGTGAAAAACAGTGGAGCTGAAGGTTAGCGCGGTTCGAATATCCCCTCTTGTGAACACTCCACCAGGCTCCCACCGAGCGTTGCATGCTAATTACGCTTGTTGATAATCACTTTCATTTATATCAACTCTATTTTGGAATCGCCTTTTTTTTTTTTGAACTAATGCAGAGCGCCAGAACAGCGGGGCGCGTTAATGACCTTAAAGATCGTTACTTCATGTCAACTTATCTCTCCGTGTTGTCTTTCTTTTGCCCATTCTGCTGCCCCCCGCTCTGTCTCCAACCCACTTCCCCTCAGATGTTTTACCGTCTGCAGCCGTGGAGAAAACAGGCACCATGCTGTCTGATGGGGCCATCTACAGCAGTATTGACTTCATGGGGAAGGGAGGCTACAGCAGCCCGGCGCGAGGCGTCCAGCCAACCCCTTACGCCACCACTCAGATTCTTCAGTCCAACAGCTTCCATGAGCTGGCTGTGGACAGGCCAGATCCCCGTTGGAAGGCGTCTCTGCAGGCCCAGCAGGAAATGGCAAACATGGGCTACTCGCTAACTGACAGGCGACCTGGTGCTGGTATGAGCCACGTGAGAATGTGTTCAAAAATCACCAAAAGCTAAACCCCAGGAAAGAACAAATGAGAAAGGAAGGAATTTATTTACATATTCGCTAAAACGCACCCTCAGGACTGTGCTCTTAATTACTCTTCTGTCTCCATCACAGTTCTACCCGGAGAGCTTATCTAGCCCAGAAATGTCACGCAACAATGACGCATTCCTTTGGCTTAATTTGATTAGCGATGGCAGAAAATCCCTCAGCGTTTCTCAGTTATTTATTTAGCATATATACGTTCTGTAAAGCCACGGAGGCATATCCGTCTGCACTTTTGTACTTCTGCACAATGTTCAGCTAAATGTCAGGCTCAGAAGAGATAAAGCGAACCAAAAAAGGGGAGCCGTATGGAAGCATCTTAAAGCGTGTTGCCGCGGGATTTTTAATGCCTGTTTAAGAAATGTCAACATTTGGGAAATGTTTTAATGTGCTGTCAGCACAAAGAAAAGGAAGAGATGAACTTTGAGCAGGAAGACAGGGGTTTTTAAAGATTCCAGCTGTCGACGCTGATGGAAGATAACTTTCAAAGCAAACTTGAATGTGTGTAAATTTGATACAGATTGATACTGAAGAGTAGCATACAAAGTGGCTTCTCAGAGTTTTGTGTGTGTGTGTGTGTGTGTGTCTCCTACCCTTAGGTGCCAAGGTTGCAAAGAAAAAGAAGATCAAGGGAGGGACAAAAACATCAAAATCAAATGGGACTTGCTGGGCAAACGTGCCCCTGCCTCCTCCACCCATGCACCCTCTGCCAGGCACAGAGGTTGACCTTGATCGGTACCCACAGGAAAACCATAAAGGAAGGTAAGACTTAGATTTCCTTAGTCCTGCCTCTTCAAGCCAAAGGCACAAAAATAATTGTAAAAGAAAAAAAAAAAAAACAAATGGAACATCAGGGGCAAAATTTACCAAAACTTTTTAAATGTGTGGTTGTCTCCACACGTTTGGAAAATTTACATTTGCTTACTCTTCTTTTGCCATGTTCCAAGCATATCTTTTAATGGATTCTTACGCAATAGACCAACACAAAGTGGTGCATAATTATAAAGGGGAAGGACATGTGGTTTTCCAAAGTTTTTGCAGAAAAAGAAAATTGAAAAATGTGGTGGGCATTTGTACTCAGTCATCCTTACCCTGATATCCTTCAATTAAAATCTCACACTGAGAGCAGGACAAGACTGTAAACCGACTGAGAGTTAGCTGTCCTCTTAACAAGATGAAGAATGGAAATCAATAATCAGTAGAATAACAAACATGACTGTGAAGTGATACATGGAGGCCTTAACAAGTTTTGCCACAAAACATGTGTAGAATAGAGCAAACATGTGGAAGAAGGTTCTCTCTTTAAATGAGACCAAAAAGAACTACTAACTAAATAATAGAGCACATCATTCTGAAAATGCCAGTCATAGTGAAGTTGGCCTGCGGTGACCAAAAAGGTGACTGACACAGCTCAATAATTGTGAAAAATACTTCTTCATGATTATGCGCTACTCTGTTGTGGTTTACCACATAAAGTCCCAATCAAATACATAAACGCTGGTGGCTGTAACCTGACACGATGTGAAAAAGTTAATATGAAAATCTTTGCATATCGCTGTGTCTTCCCATAAAATGCCATAACGACCAAAATTTCTTGTCTCTCCATGCCACATCTTTTCCTCATAACTCCAGCAGCAACAGCTGGGCCCCGCCCATGTCTATCCAGACCTACCGCCACCAGGATTTGGACAGCGAGGTGGAGGAAGAGAGAGGTCCCACTCCACCTTTAAGAGGAAGATCCTCCTCGCCAGCTCCCTTCAGCCAGCCCTCATCTTCCTCTCTCAGTTCTGCCCACCATGAAGAAATGCAGTCCATTTTGCAGGCTCACTTAGATGAACTCACCAGAGCTTACCAGTATGAAGTAGCCAAGCAGGCATGGTAAGTATCCCTGCTTGGCTTCCTTACCGTACCTGGTAAGGAAGCCAGGCATGCTATCAGTTACCAGAACTGATAGCACCAGTTCTTTAAATTATTATGTAGACTAAAAGATATGTTACCCTTTTCAGTCGGTTTTCAAAAACAGCACTCCATTAATACTACCCTGTTGAAGTTCTGCAGCAATTTTCTATTTCCTTCTGATACATGGTGTTATTTTCTTGTTTTACTTGACTCTTCCATGCCACTGATCATAAAAATCGTACTTGACTGGCTAAATATTTTTGTTCTGTTGTCTCTTACACTGCATTAGAGTGCTTGTTGTCCCAATTATATTATATTATATATATATTATATATATAATTATATATATATATTATAACGCGGTGGTTTGTTTTATATTCTAAATCTACCTGTCCAACCTGTGGAACTCCACAGAATCCACTCCTCATTCCTTAATATTTTTCTTCCTATATTCTTATATATAGTATATATTTAGGTTCATATAGTAAGCGTGCTATTACATCTATTTTATAGTCTCTGTTTGGTCTAAGACACATTTTAAAATTCATCTATCCACCTAAAGAGTTCTTCAAAGCTAAGAATACATATTCTATGTTCTTACCTGACACAGTTCTGCTCATATTGTACAATAGCAACCTCACAGTCTGTTTGTTATTCCCCTACCCAATTAGTGTTAACTATGGAATATTTTGCCATCACTGTTTTGTTTAACTATCCCTTTCAATGACTTCAAAAACCAGTTAAAGGTTTTTGTACCATCCTCTTTATTGATTGGAATTTGATTCTTAATCAAATATTTTTACATTCCTTTCCACACTATGTTTTAGCAAGTCGTTTTCTGTACAAAAGGTGTTACCATTTCCTCGCTTTGCGCAGTTGCAGAGAAACCTGTAATTTTATTCCATCGATTCATCTCATGGTTTTGGTTTTGCATAACAATGGCCAGCATTTGAACGTCTTAGGATGCTGGTATTTGCTCGTGTCATCCCAAACCTGCAGTCAATGTCTCTGGCGAACGATAAAAAACATTCTTACCATTGATTACACTTTCGACGAAGCACCGAGGGGAACTTGATAAGTCGGGGCTGACACGTGTTGGGGGGGTAATGACTGGGTTTAAGTCTTACATGCTGGTCTGACATCAGTAAATAGAGTTGGTAATTATGCATGCATCTCCTCTACGGTGGGATTGGAGCCATCATGGAGGACAGCTGTGCGGGAGATAACAGGCATGTTGCTGACAGTCCTGCCCATCCAGATATCCTTTATCCAGTCCAATTACAACTCCATTGTGTTAGCACAACACACACTACTGCTGAGAAAGTAATCAGTAAAAATCACTGCAGACATTCATAGTCTTTGCACATTGCATCTTTACGCTTCTGAATATCCACTGATTCTGCATTCTAATGCTTGTTTTGCTGTATATTTCTCGCTCTTTATCTGACCTCCATTGGACTTGGACCGTGCTTATTAATACAGTGTTTGCCCACATTTAATTAGGCATATGAAGAGCAGCGCTAATGTGTCCAACACACCGATGGACTTCATGTCGAGTACACTGGGTTCTGATCTGGGAGCAACACTCCTCTCTGAAGATGATGAGGAAGAAGAGGAGGAGGAGGATGATAGATATGCTGTGGTGTCAAAGAACTTGTGCGGATTTGAATACACTCCTGGCCACACCGTGGATAGCTTTGAAGGCACAGGTATGTGTTCTTATTATTAAAGAAAATGAATATGAAAGTTCATTATGACTTTGAGGAAATGAGCATGGGGAGGTTGGCTGGATCAAGGTGTCCCCAGAGCATTTAATCTGTTAGTGCAGTTAGAATTTGATTTATTGAAAATGAAATAGTCCTATTACACTTTCTATATCTTGAATGAGTTAACTTTAGTTATGTTTTTCAAATGTTAACATTCAAAATCAACAACCAGTAACATATTTGTCATTTCTTACATATTGAATGTACATAGTGAAGCAAAATATAATTTTATTGTTCTTTAAAGGAGGACTATTATGTACAATCTACTTTTTTTAACTTCATGTGAGCATCAAAAACATACCTGAAGTGCTGCTTTTGATTCTTTCATACATGTTTGAGAAATTCTCGAATCTCCTTCAGCAGCTATCTGGGGGTGCATAAATGCTAAAATGGCACTATGTACCTTTTCTGAGGATGTTTACACCTTATGATTTTTGGCAGAGGTGTTTATAAATATTAAAAAATGAGCATAGGAAGGAACTTAAAATAAGATATTTAGGAACTTAATTTTCTACAACTTAGAGGAGTTATTCTATTTTTATTTTATTTACTCATATTTTAATTCATGTCTTTATTTATTAACTTATTTGTGTCTTAAGTAGAAGTAATGAAGGTAAAGTTTATATTATAATATAGACAAAAGATTATATACTATTAACTTTACCCTCCTGTTATGTTGCAGGTCAAATTGACCCGTTTTAAAAATTTTTAAAGATAGTTGGAAGTATTTTTTTTTGCATGAAACTTTTTCTATTTGCCGTATTAGGTGCACTCTACATATAAATTGAAAATGTATTCACTTTACACATTTGCAACCCTCCCCTGCATCTACATATTGCATAGATACTGTTTGGGTCAATTTGAACTGGCAGTCAAGTTGAAGGGTAAAAAAGATTTAAAAAATGTCCAATTCTATATGTTTCCTTGCAGCTATGAACCATATTTCACCACATACACACACGCACACAACACACACACACAAGCCCACAGACTCACTATTCTCTTTATTTCACTAGGAAACTGTCAGAAAACAGGTGTTCATACAACTTTTGGGCAAACTCCACCCACACTAAGTGGACACTCAGCAGAAGTGGGGAAAACATAAATACTGTCTGCATGACTCATTTGTCTTGATTTTAATCAGCAGGTCAATTTTACCCAGAACAGTATACATGTCTCAAGTTCAATTATACAGATCACCCATTGAAAAAGATATCTAAGTGTAAGATAAAAAAAATGATAACAGGTCAATTCCAAGGAAATTATAGTTTTTTTATGTCTAGGTTTTTTTTCAGTGGACATAAAAAATTTAAATTCCATTTTTGTCCAAATGAGTAAATGAGTAAGTTGTTGTCATTGATCCTTTATTTATGAGAAATTAAAAAAATGTCATTGCACAAATATGGATTGAAAATGAAATGCATCTCACTGGCCTTTTCTTTTTCTTACTCTCTTGCCCTCTTTTAGAGAAAAGAGAGCAATGTGTGTTTTTGATGCTGATATGAAGCCAGGGTCGAGTTTAAGAACTGTGCAGAATATGAAGAAAAGGCAGAAAAAATCCAAAATCTTACTTTGAAGGTTTGAAGAACTATTGATTGAAACCATTTTAAACAATAGTAAGTAACATGGTTCTCAGTGGATGAAAAATACAAAAAAATAAAAATACTTCAAAACACAGCAGTGTCTTACCACTTACTATATAAATTGTGCCCTTTTGACTGACAATATACAAGTGATTTAGAATGGAACAAATGTGCTGTATGTTTCTGAAAGAAACGGAAAAAAAACTGTTCACAGCCTCCTGTTTTCACCTTGTTGCTGAAGAGTCACTACAGCCACTCAAAGCACTTTGTCAAGAAATTGCATTTATATTGGACAGTTTCTCCAAACACAATAGATCCATGTTCAGAGTAGAAGCAAGTGGATTACTATTTGTAGCAGGCCAATTTTTAAAAGATGAGAGGAGAAAATGTCAGTGAATAAAGTCCGTGCATGATAAAACAAAACTTTATTTAATATTCTGCTACACACTTAGTTTAAACAATGAAAGGTTGCTCTCCACCATGCTCCATCATGGGGGCTGTGTATTCAGGGGGGTTGATGTGCTAGCTTTCTGTCATTCATAGCAGTTTGCATTTACGCTAAAACTTTCAGCTTTGATGTCCTCTAACCAGAACACCTTCTTCTATGTTTTGATCCGACCCTCTATGTAGAAAGTTTCAAATTGACATTTTTATGTTTTTCTTTCATTATTGTTTACATTGTTCCAAAAAGTCTAGACATGTGGAATTCACAAGTAACTGTTGTGCTAACAGAAATGAGGATCTGTGCAGCTCAGTCAGAGTTACCATGGGTCTCTTGGCTGCTTTTCTGATTAATGTTCTTCTCCTCTGTCAGTTTGATTGAACAGCAATTTATTGGTAGATTGGGAGTTCTGCCATCAATTATAAGACTCCAGTACTATTTGAGCCACTGTGGTGGAAACAGAGGCAGTCTGTAACAGCAAAATACAAAAACTATTCATAGACTTTGAATCATTGCAACCTCTATTTTAGATGATATATTTTAGGACAGTTTTAAACCATCTATTAAAAGTTACATGTCATCATTCTCGGATAAATGTAGAAGCCATAAAATATTTTACAATTTTATGCATTTATAAATAGGTTTCCGCCTGAAAGCTATTCTTTAGAACTCAGGAACTTGATGGCTTCTCCCACAGGGACAGAACTGCACCGCTTTTAGACCCCAGTGTTTGATAAGTTACGACTGACGGGCACACTGAGAATATGTGTGTGTTCATTACTTTTGATAACCCATCGCGGGGCAGAAACAGTGTGACTATAAATATTTACACACATTAGCAATGCAAACGTGCTATCATCTCAGATCTTAGAGACACACATTATAAGTAAAAATATGACTTTTTGGTCTGGTTCCTTGAAGCCACAGGGCGGAGCCACATCGCTTTGTGTTATCCTACAAAGGATGGCTTGTTCTTAGGGCTGTCAGATTCTCTGAACAGCATACCTACTGTGTTGTCTGTTTTCCTATGACATGTGGGACACATCTTTATGCCTCGTTTTAAGACATGTCTGCTGTACATGGCAAAAATATTCGCTTAATTTAATCTTTTTGACATTTTATCAACACCCTGATGATAAAACATCAGGATATTGAAATGTATGTGAATAACCCACACAAATGAGCATCTGATTGTGATGGGGAAAGGAAATGATATAGAGTTTCTAAACTGTTTTCCGAATAAAAATCTGAAAAGTGTGGTGTATATTTGTATCTGCCCCTCCTTTTGAACCACATTTTACTGTAAACACAGCTGCAAGTGGTTTATTTCTCTTCCAGGACTTTGACATACACACGATTTTTTTAACCTATTCTTCACTACAAACTAGCTTCTAGCTGGAAGAAGCTCGTCTATATAAATAAATTTTCAAATGTTGCTTCTAAACGCTCATTTGATTTAGTTCTATATGCTTTACCTTGGTTATTCTAACATGTGAATATTCTTTAATACAAATTATTTTGAGCCTGGCTTTCGAAGTAGGTTTAGGACTTAGTCATGCTGGGAGATGCTTTTTCCATTGTAACAGCATGATGCTGCCATTACCATGGTTCACCATGGCAGTAGTGTTTTTAGGGTAATGTGCAATGTTAGTTTTCTGCTAAATTCAGCATTTTGAATGCAAGCCAAAAGGTTTGATTGTTTGCCTCCTAGCTGCTTCCCTGATGCATGTGGACCAGCATGCATTGGTAGGTTTGCAGCTGTGCTATGCTTTCTGTATTTGCAGATAATTGATCCAACATGTAGAGAATTGTTTTAAAGCTTAAATATACTTTGAACCTCTCTATTAGTTTATCCCTCTGAGTTCTTCACAGAACAGCTGAATTTCTACAAAGATTCAATTCAATTACACTGAGGGTTACTAACTTTCTATAAGCAGTCAGTTACACTGGATTTGATTTAGGGGTATTGGCGTAAAAGAGGCTGAATACATTATTATCCTTCTGCTTCACAGGTATTTACTACTTCTATCAAAATACCACAAAAATATACATTAAAGTTTGTGTTCGTAAGATAAAATACAAAATCTGAGGTATGAATCATTTTACAAAACACTCTTAGCCTTCTACTCATTGTACAACTTACATATTTTATTAGCTGTAGACAAATCATCTATCATAACTGACTAATTTCCTCTTATCACAGGGAAATCCACCCTTCACAGCCACACTGATAGCTTTGGCTCCTCAGACCATAGTGCACATGGCACACATAGCCTCGGACACAAGGGGGCACCGCTTACTGGCCACAAACCTCAGACAGACAAGGTTGGAACTCTTCCCAGACGAAGAGACACCAACACAGACTGTGAGTTTTGGACGTCAGCGCTCCCAGACAACTGTTTCTCAAACATGATTCCTCTTTTATGATCAGGCGCATGTCATGACGTCTCATTTCCACGTTGTCATTTCTTACCATCCACTCGACAGCCCACGCGCCGGCCACAAAGTCCATGCACAGCATGGGCTCCCACATGCAAAGCCCGTGGGCAGCTGCAGCACCGCACCCCTCGGAGGAGTGCATGGTAACCGTGTCAACGCTAGAGAGACAGCATATGGCTTCCTGGAGTGGCACGACATCGTCCGGCAGGGCCACTCTGGGTAGGGGTTCCCACAAGAGACCTAGCGCAGAGCTCCCCCACAATGGGCATCCTTCCACCAACGGCACAGAGAAAAGGGAACACTGTAAGTGTTGATACTAAAACTCTCATGGAGATGGATCAGTGTGAATGCAACACAGAGGGGTGTTTCCAAAAGAGGATGATGATTTTTGACTTGCAAGGAAGCTCTTCCTAAATGCATATGCTTGGAAAACTTTGATCACAGAATATAAAGAAATATCTGGGAACATGGAGGATATTCCAGTATCTTTGAAAGAAATGTTTTCCGTTTGTTCTGAAAATGCATTTCTAGTTGTGGGGAAATGCAAAATCAACCTACATACCAAAAATCTGCTTCCAGCGCAGAGCTGTTGCCAGTGGCCACTTGGCATCATTTCTTTCAGTTTCCCCTATCAAAAACATTGGCTGTGGTTCTGAGAAAATTAAGCCAGTTTTACCTAAGCACCAACACTATTCTGGGCCAGATCAAACACTAGCTTTCATCATGGACTGGTGGTGGAGTAATGCAGACCAACAGCCTAATAAAATGTGTTGAGTGCCATGTTAAAAACTTGTGTTAGCTTTGTTTTTAGGTTGCCAAATGGAAGATGTAGAATGGATGAAAAGACTAAGTTTAAATAGTTAAAGTCTGATTAGCTCTGGGATACCATGAGCTCATTTTCTCACATTTGTCTTGAACTTAAACTGCATTGGTGGTAAAACCATATGTAGCAGATATCAGTTGGTTCTTTACACATCTTTGTTGATATTCCCCTTTTGTTTGTCACATTGATCTAGAAAAAAGATGCTCATCTCTACCCCAGTGTTTCTAAGGGTGTTTGCACACCCGGTAGTCTGGTAGACTGAGTTTGATTGGGGACCAAAATTTCAACATTTGTTACATTTTCAGCTACCATGGTTTCACTTTCACACTGCACTGTGTCAACAATCAAAAAACTTTGAAAACTCTGTTCACCACCTCGCCTGTGGTGGCGCTGCAGCAATAACTACAAAAGGAAATGACATCAAAAAAACTTCATGGAAGACATGAGCACAACTTCCTTCTTTTGCAAAATACAGTATAATAAAAAATGGAGTGTCGTCAGATTTTAGCGGGTGTAGCCATTTCTCCTGCTAGCGGTAAAATCTCACCTACTTTTAGGTTATATTTACCCAGAATTCCCTGCATTATAGTCCATTTCCTTCTTTTGGAGCGATCATATGCATTCAAACCACACCAGAGTTCATTTCAGCCGAACTGAGACCTAGGTTTTTAGGCATACCAGAGTTAACTTCTTTTGGTCTGCATCAGAGTTTGATTGCACATTCATATTTCTTCAAATGAACCGGACTTTCTAGACAAAGGAACTAGCGTTTGATTAAATTGGACTAAACAGTGGTGCTGTGCCAACTCAACAAGTTAATGCCATACTACCACCAACTCATTGTTTTTAAGACCAGTGAACTTCTCACACAGATCTGATGGGAAGACTAATGGAGCTAAAGAAAGAAAGAGAGAAATATACCCTCCAATAATGTCGATTTCAGCCAGTATGACAGACTGATCTATTATGGCAAAGACTTTTCATAGCTGGACGACACATATGCCAAACGCCTTGCCTAACAGCACATCCTGTTTCATTCGGCTTCCCTTTAACATGGTGGTGGAGCAGCTCTTTCAAAATAATCTACAAAAACTTCATCATCTGCTTCATTCTCAGATGCGCCCATACATTCAGTTACATAACCGAGTCTTGTCCAAGCCCAGTAGTGTTAGACCCTGATTGGGTCAGATTATGTAGCATTGACCTTCACTACAGCTTTCTAAAATTGCTGTGTTTAGATGCACACATGTTAACAGGCTTGTAAAAAAGTTTACAGCTTTTCCTTTAGAGGAAAGTGTATAGTGGTGCATAATCAAATTAAGGACAGCCTGACCTCTCAGCTCATAAATTCTGGATTCCGATCAAACACTGTACCTTGACTTTTATAAACGCTGTAAGAAGATCTATCGCCACAATATCTCACAATAATAAAAAGGCCACAATACGTCAGAGTGAAGTGCAGCTATCCAGCTGTTGTCAGCATGTGACGGTCAAATGGTGAAGTAGGTGTAAGCTATTACTGAGGCACAAATGTGAAGGCAAGTGCTTTAAGTTTGACATCCTATTGCATCAGCGCCTGAGAAGTAGAGCAACTGCTCCTCTATTTTTGATAAGAGAAAATCTGATCACTCCTTAGGATCGGGTGAATGTATAAAGTCTAAATATCTTTTATCTAGCAAACTGAAGATAGATATAAAAAAATAACCGCAAAATTTTAGTCTGGTCTTCCCTCCCCTTTGAGTTGGTTCGATCCAACTTGCCTGTGTGCCACACTAATTAGGAAACAAAAGTAAATTCATTTCATAATGTATTCCATGAAACAGTGGATGGCCATGATGAGGGCTTAGAGGAACATAATATTTTGTTGTGACCGCAGTGGAGGGAGTGGATAAATACCACAAATGTTGGTTGAGATCCCTTTTACACTAAAGACACTACCAGAAGTGCATTGATTCCCCCTAGTGGTTGGAATGAGTATTAAACATGGTTCAAGAAAGTGGGAGTGCAGAGCACATGGGGATCCGTTTTTATGCATCATGTCATCTCAAAAACTTGATGTTATATTACAGTTCTAATAAATGGCCACATTTATTTGTTTTCAAGGAACAAAATCTGTGCAAAAAAGCATGACCATTTAGGTAAGTACTTAAACCTTTAAGGATAAAGATACAGAATAAATATGATCATGATGATGTTAAATATAAAAGTTTAAAAATATATTTAAAGGGTTAGAAATCAACATTTGGAGGTAAGTAACCTCAGAGGTGTTACTTACCTCTGAGGTTTTGTTTTTCTTTGTTAACTCCGAGCAACTAGGATTCTACAAGTCATAAAAGAACTCCAGATAATGTCTACGCATTTGACTTTTCTCCTCTTTATTGAAATTGGAAAAAAACATAAACAATTTTAAAATATATTTTCTTCTACCAGGTTGACTTGTCATCAATTCAAAAACCATGAATTCTAATAGTTTTTAAGAATAAAATTAAATGGGAAGCCTCCATGTCTGCATTAAGAGAAGCTGGAAAGACAAACCCAATGATGCCCCAGATGTAAAAGCAAAGGATTTTCAGCCCATTTTGTAATTCTGTTTTCTTCGTCTGGGTTTCTTTTCAGAGTCATTGTGAGACATCCATCTCCTGCAGATGTGGTCTATCCCAAGACCTCTTGTTTTGTAAGCGCTATGAGATTTTCTCCAGGCGAGGATGGTATTTAGAAGCCAGAGAGGACACTAAATGGAAGAAGAAGAAAAAGAAGAGCAAAAAGTGTTGAAGAAAACATAGAGCTGTAAATGTCATGTACAGACACAGACACCACTTTCACAGTTATTTTTACCCCCTGTCCCCCCTTTCTCTCTTTGAAAGAGTAAATAATATGTTATATGTCCGCTTCTGTTTTCTGTCACATGGTGATCACACAGTGGAGATGTGAAGAAAAAGGAACCACACAACAAAAATGACTTGTTTAATGATGAAGGGACTTGCATAATTTGTAAATATATACTTTTAATGTTATTTTGTTTTTCTCTTTCTTTTGCTTTGCTATGCGAGCCGAATCCAACCATCTCTTTTTGTGATTTATTACTGTGATTCTTTCTTTCTTTTTTTTTATTCATGCTCAAACTGTTGGCTTTTTTTTGACAAAGCTACTGTATTGTTGTATTTTGCACAAAGCATTTTTTTTTTTGGTGAAAATAAGCACAAACTCATTTTCAGCTAAGCTGAGGAGGAGAATCATAATGGAAAAGAGTGAGATCTATATTAAAAGAGTGGAGAGTCAGAGGTTGTACTGTATATTTGGCTGTGCTGTAATTGTTTGGGGAAATAACAGGTACACACTTGAAACTAATATGCCAAAAAAGAAACAAAAGACAAAAAAAAACAAACAAAAAAAAAAAACGAACTAACAATGCTTCATATCTCTTGCTGTGAAACTCATTAGAGATTACACCAAGAACTGTTCTCAGTGGGTGGCAAAGAGAACACATTAACTTTGATATCCAAAGGAAAGACATAAAACATTGGCTGCATCTCTGCCGTTCTGAAGAAGAAAATTTTACTAAATAATATATCATCGTATCGTTTCCAGTAACATCTCTTGACATGATGTGCAATATCAAGAATGCAATGTGACAGTTATGGGAAATGAGACGATAAAAGTGACTGGGTGAAAGTCAAAGATGACGCCTTAGACAGGTAAAGTGACCTATTTCACCTGCAGCCAGAAACTGTAAAATATAGGACAGCTCTATGTGACTTCTAACATATATGACATATTCTGCTTTGAGAAAGTATCGACCCCCTTACATTACAGATTTCTTCAGATTAGTCGGCACACATGCTCATGGACAGTCTACGTCAGCAGCCATGTAAGAGTTTTTACACTACTGTGAAACAGTATTTGCCCCCTTACAGAGTTGTTTTCTTGAGGCATTTTTGTCACTCTGGAATGTTTTAGAATATTCACTTTACTCTGGGTAGCTTGTTTTCTCTTAATCAAATGACATTTTTGTATTTTGTGCTGTTGTCTTATATTGAAACAGAAGAAATCTGTAAGGGACAAGTACTTTTTCACACCATCTCAACTCCTTTTATCGAACTTTTCGGTTTACAGTGAAAACATCTTCATTTCCAGATTTTACTGACAGCCAGATGTTAATATCCAAGATGTCCAAATGCAGCTTGTTAAGATATTTCTGCCAAATGTATCCAGTATGTTTGGTTGCCACTCCTGTTGGGATGATTATGTTCTGGGATGTTTTTTTTCTTGTAATTGCTCACCATGTGAAGGATCTTTCCGTGACAGATTGGTTTGCCTTCAGGAATGCACAGCCACATACAGAAGGGTTTTTTTTTTCGTTGTTTTTTTTTCAATCCTTGATGCAAAATAAAACGTGTATGTGAAAATGAACTGAATCTCTCCCTCACAATGCATGAGTCCGAATCAACCTTTGCATTTATTCAGAGAAGTCTGCAGAGAAAGGCAGAATCATTTTGGTTCCAAATTTAACAGCAATGTTATTTCACAAGAGCTGGATGGAGTTATTAATCAATACATGGCACTCAAAAGTGAAAGGAATATAATAAAACCATTTTCATGATATCTAGAAAATGTTTGATCTCAGCTTTGGTATTTTTCTAGTAGATTGCAGTATCTTTGCCCATATGATAAAATAGATTTGATAGGCTTATTTAGTTTGATTTGATTTTGACTCATTCCCACAATAGGTCTTTCCACATGCTTAAGGGATTGTGTGATATTTGAATCTAAGAACACAGCACCCTCCACGCTTGATGACTAAAAAGCTATAAAATGAATTCATTTTCAGTGCAGAAGCTCAAAATTACAGGGAAAATTTTGAAGAATATACCGTTTACATTTATTTACTGGTTTATACAAAAGTGATTGTTTTTTTATTGAATAATAAGCTCTACAATTTGTATTGAATACATAAAAATGAATACCTAAAGAACACTGTGCTTTTATTTTTTTAACTTTTTAAGTCAATCAGTGTGTCTTAACTAAGAGTCTTAATATGAATGATTTGTGTTACTCGTTCTTGTGGGAAACACAAGAAGATACATTTTAAATAAGGCAATTTTGTGTTTATAAGAAAAGAAAGAGATACTTGAAAATGACTAAACTTTTTGTGATCTACAAAATAGAAAATAATTGAGTCCATGTTCATCTTGTCATCATGCACAGTGTGCAGGTAGATCTGAGAGGAAAAACAAAACAAAAAAACCCTGAGATGACTGATTTTTGCATCACCAAGTGTCCATGACAACCGATAGACATTACTCACTGAGAGGCATGAGGTGAAAACATATCTTTCAAATGTAAATATGTGGCATTTGCTAATTGTACTGGGATTTTAATCACTGGTGGTACAATCTTTTTTAGATTAGTCTTCTGAGGGGGAAAAAAAAAGATGACTATATAAAAAAGAGCCTTATTTCATTTCTGAAGTAAGGTGGCGGCACTATGATAACATGGAGCTGTTTTTCTTCCATGGAACCTCGATAGAGAACATTTCATCAAGATCTAATAGATACAAATCTGGTGAACTCAACCAGTAAACTGAAATTGGGTTCTCACGTTGTTTTAAGTAACACAAAAAGAGAGTTATTGATCTGCAGCTCTTAGATGCGTCTCTGCTCCTACAGGTGAAACAAATGTTTGAATGATCTCTTCACATTGCCATCAAGTTTGTAACAAATTGTTCAGGACAGCAGCTCCTTAGGATTAAGGTTGGAGATCCTAGATCTAGAAACATTGCACAAGGAGGAATGGTCTTTATGTGACTATAATCTATATTTGCTCAAAACATTAAATGTTCCACTCGAAGAGCACGTGTTGTCCAATTGGCAAAAAATAAATAAATAAATGTTTTAATAATAGCCATATGATTTATTTTTATATTTCTAATTGTTCTGCCCCCCCCCCTTCCCCCACTACATAAATATTCTTTGTGTGACATTATGCAACTGCAATAAAACATCAACTCATTTTAAGATCTTTTGCACATCTAGTATGGTTACTAGTAAATGTGGAGGGTGTTGTAGGTTAATGTGTGAAACTTCGTCTGTGATAGATGAAGGAAATTCACTCAACTTCAGTTTGACTTTGTTCTGTCATCATCATTGCTGGCCGACAGAATTGCTTCACGTTCCACAAAGATAAATTCGTTTTTGCTCTCTGCATCAGACTGCATAGCCCCAGGTGATGCAATTGCTGCTTTGTGAATTGTGCAGAAGCATTGCCTCTCGTTATGGATACACAGGGATTAGGCCACTCTGCTGATGTTGTACATTTTGTATGGGCTCAAAGTGCCTTTGACCGTTTAGGCTTTATATCCAGCTTCTTGGGTTCCCAAAAGTGCCATGAAGACAACAGAATATCATATGGTCTGTTCTATCGCCTATTACTGCAACGAAAGTTGGTTTTCTCAGCCTCGTCGGAGCCAGATCAACAAATCCCGTACTTGCTTCTTCTAATTTACCCAGCTTGTATAACGTGGGATTTTAATGGAGCAACAGGAACAAATAGACCAGCCCACAGAGCCCAATTACAGGACTCTGTTTGTACAGATATCGCTTCACTTGTGCCTTATGAAGCCGTTCCTTAATATCCTGGTCTATGAATTATGTGCTTACTTTGTGGATGGCTGTGGTTGTGGTTCAATGAAAAATAAGTCTATAGAAACAGAATTATAGCAGACATATTGTTTTTTCCTCCCTTGGAGTATAATTTGAACTGTAAATGTTTTAGTTGTTTCAGCAACACCGAGAACCAGTGAAAATACTTGTAATTGTGGGTTTTTTACCATAGAGATCCATGGAAATATCAATGAAGTATATAAAAGCTCTTTCTTTTAGAACTTAACATAAAATTTGTGTTAAAATCATTACTTTTTAATTGCATCAGCACTGATCAAGCTATACAAGGGAGCATACAGAAAAAAAAACTCCCATTTGAATATGAGACCAATGATGACTTTGGGTTTGACTTCTCCCATAGCTTGGAGCAAAATATGACAATATTTTGTGTATTACTCTTTATCTTATGCATCCAACCAGGAAAGGGAAATATTCCAAAATAAAGTTTCAACAGTGCCATGCATGACTCCAGTTTACTGAGTTGCAAATTGTCAGGAGTGGCAATAAATAGTTATTACCTGCAATTTTCGCTATGTCTTATATTGGAAAATGTACTCAGTACTGCATGGTGGGCTCCCACTGGGCACTTGTAAAATCCAATTGTCTAAATACAAACAGAAGGGCCCCATTAATATGCTTCAACTGTGAGTTTTGTAGTTCTGGATAATGCAGAGACAACAAAATTGTAAACCATGAAAAATGTCAAATTATTAAGGGTTTTATGAGACATCAACCTAAACATCAAACATTAACAGGCTGAACATGCAGAAGGACAACGGAGAATCATCATGTTGGAGACATGGACATCTCAAACGTTTGGAGGAATCATTCTCGGAAAAATAACAGCATTTCAAATATTTCTTATAAACTGAAAAAAAAATCAAGGTGTAATAATTGTGTAGCTTTAATAAAAACCTTCTAAATGTTAGATGAATCCATTTATAGACTTACAAAGCAGATAGCATAATAATAATAACCCCTCAGGGCAATTAAAAAGCAATGAAATACTGGGAGCTTATGGCTTCGAGTTTACTGTTTTGCAGAGATGAGCATTTCATTAGGAAAAGAAGTGAAGAGGAAGAGCCAAAGTGCCTTCTGTGTGTATCTGGGATTGCTTCCATTGGTCAGATCAAGGTTCAGCTTTGTTCTCAAAATGTGAGCCCAGACAACAAATGACAGAGTTTGCCCATTATTAGCAAATTGTGGCCAGACACTCGCATCTGAAGGTTTGAAGCAGTGGACGAGATGGCATTTCAGCAGAAGTGTCCCAACCTACCCCTGTAATAAGGCAAGCAACAACAACAAGTTGTCTTGTGAGCAGGAAATCAGTGAAGTTGAGTCTCTCTTTAGGTCACAAAACAGCAAATTACTGCTGAGAAATTCCTATGAAACTGACATCCAGGTAGTGGGGACAGTTTTCTAAGAAGTCTTTGCACCTAAATGCATAGCTCACATGAATTTAAATTGTGGAGGCACGAATGAAATATAGGTGGTATAAACAAAACATCACCATGTTAATCTGCTGAGACAGTGTAGGATCAAAATCTGGCAGACTATAAAAAGACTCACTGTCTGGAAAACCAGCAGTGGGAAAAGTAATGTGGATTTTTTTTTTTCCTTTTTTTAAAGCTTCGACTCTCAGTCGTAATGTAAAATTCATGCTGCCTCCTCAGACTGAGACACTTGAGGGAAAGATATAGGTCAAGGGTGAGACTGGTGTTCTGTAGCTTACCCTGACCTTTGACCTCTGCTTGAAGGATGTAAAAAGACAGCTTCACCTTTGAGAACGGTGGTCTGCTAGGTTCAACTTTCAATAATCTTATGTATTCAAAGGAAATTTCCCTATAAGAATCAGGTGATGTCCAGGAAATTATTATGATTTTCTGGTGCACATTTGTTACAACCCAGGACAGTCGTAGCATAAGCACTTGCATTACTTTCAAACATGCAATGCCATTAACGCATGCAGCAAAATGTCAGAGTAAACACGGAAGGAAAATGTTGGCAATGTAATTACGGCTCCTGAAATGCTCGAGTGTATGTTTTGAAACACAAATAACATTAAGAATCCCAAACAAAGCCACAATGTTTCACAGAATGTGCCTGACTGTATTCATTAGGGGGTGTATTCAGAAAACTGTTCCTGGCAGTCAGATTTTTCCACTGATTACACAGTAGGTGAAATTACTATATTAACATAAGAAAGGGAACTGTTCGCTCTCTTTTTTTAGAGGCCTGCTTCAGTGTTCCATGAAATTTTCCCAACATGAGGTGCACAACCTTTTCACTATGATTATGTGTAACCTTGCCTCAAAAGGCTGATTTGTGACTCATGACATTTGGCTAATTGCAACATTCAAGCCGTGTTGTGATCTACATGCTCCGCACCTGAAGCGGCGAGGGCCACTTTGTGGCAAAGATACCCCGAGGCTAAGCTAAAGGCCACAGGGTCTCTGGCCTTTAGCTCCCTCGGCGACCAATTTATTTTCATGGTGTTCGCTCTCATGGTGCATCTAGTTTTATTTAGCTGCTCGTCCTTACTGTGAAACAGACATGAAGGCCAATGCGATTTCTTGGAGCGTCCTGATATGGGGATTTATTGGCAAATAAAGATCAGTCAGGAAGAATTAATTCTGTTGAATCTTGTTGAATCACTCACTGGATAGAGCACCCAAGATCTTATGTAGCTTGTGTTTGTATTTTCTTTATATTATATTTATATTTATTTATATATTTATATTTATATTCTTTATAGTTATTTTTCTTTTAATGGAGTGTTCTGTGTCAGGGCTTTCATTATACGGGATGTGCACATTTGCAGATGACACCAAAATATCCATTCACACCTTGCATTAATATGCAGCTGTTAAGACAGATCTTTATTCAGCTTTAAACCACTGGAAAAATTTCAAGATGGTTTCCCTTCACCTTCAGACCATCTGCATTGGTTTGGCACAACTATGGAAACTAACAACTGCAGTCTCTGCTGTCTGGGGTACAGCCAATCAGCACTAAGGAAAATAAATGCAGCTCCAGGATTGGCTGCTTTGCAAACACCAGCTTATAGTGTCAAGTAAAAATGCGCCCAGGTATTGCAGGATCTGAAGCTGCATTTTCTACAGTGGATTACAGGATCCACTAGTATGGATGAGTTTTCTCTCTAGTGTGTGATGGTTACACTGATTGTTTTGGTACTAATTTAACCCCCTGCTGTTATGGTGGTGCTATAAAAATCACCCAATGTCAATATTTTTGTGTTTTCTGTTACATCAGTGGAGATTTTATTTGTTAATACCTTGTGCTAAACTTTGTAAAGTCACACATTATTATCCCTTGCTGGTCTCCTGTCAAAATTGTTAAGCTAATCAAGAATTTTGTGGCAGAAAAAAAACCTCCTCGATTTATCTTAACCATGGTTAAAGTCTGTCCAATGATGTAAGTGACAGTCGGCCCAAAGATGTATGAAATTCAAAGCAGAGCCACCACTGACCACATAGCACCACTGACCTATTGTTTAAGCTGTCCATACTGGAGGATCATGTTTCTTTCTTTGCATTCTACATTCTACAGCAGGAGCCAAAATTGATATAGTGTTTGCAAACAATCATTAAAACAAGGTCAGTAGCTATCCATTTAAAATTAATGTGTGCACGAAAAGTTGGCTGGCTCTAATGTGATATCATATAAACTTCTGCAGAACTATTAAAACATTACATACACTACTATTTTTCTTATTATGGATCTTATTATTATTTTAATAATTTTCTGCCATTATAATATTGATTTTGTAATTTTTGCTGTTTTGCTTTGAAAAGAAACGTTTTCCATTCCTTGGTTTCCCTCCTGAACCCTCCATCTTGCCATCTTTGTCTCTTTACGTATAATTGCTGTGGCCTATCCAAATTGCTGAGCTAAGCACACACACCCACACACCGTCCCATTAGTTTAGTAAGGCCAGCCCTGCAATAGAAAAAAATATCTTATTTTTCCCTTTTGGCAGACTGAATCTGCCACTGATATTGCAGGGCAACCAGTCCCACCATACTATTTACCTACGCTGCCAAGTATTTAGAAAATTGAACAGAATAATGATAATGAATAAATTAGCCAGGAGACATTTTAATAACAGATTTAAACAGAGTCTGTTGTGGAAACAGTCTGTCCCATCTTACTGTCTGAGTTTTTTTTTTTTTTTAAAAAAACAAGCTCCTCTTGAACCATTTGTGCATAAACAGAAATTATGATGCAAAATAGATTGCTATTATTATGCAAAGCGCATCAGTCAGGAGGCAGACAAACCACTCAGTAAATGTGAGTGTATTTTATTTTACTGCCTGCTTTTATCTGCTGTATTTATTTCCAGGATATCATTTTAATTTTATGGCCCACTAATGTAAACTAGCGCAAACCACTTTTATTCGGTCTCGCTGGGTTACTTTGCTAAATATTCCTGTGGGGGGATTTTAAATCAACTTTAGCTCAAGCTCAATTTGACGTTCTTTTTTAACTATAAGACTCATCAAGGCTTCTTGCTCCAGATGCCTGTTGAAGCCAAGGTATCTTTCTCTGTGTGCCTTGAGTGCCGCAGCGAGTTTGCCTCTCATCTGCAAGAGTAAACCTTCTCTTGGCACAGTAAACGTGTGGGTTCCCAACTGGTATACAGTCAACATTTATAGTAACAGACAGCGGATATAGCTCCACAAACAAATTTAAATTCATCACTGCTGCTGAAAACTTCATTATCTCCAACGCCTCTTAATTCTTCACCAACTGCCAGTTGTAAGAGAGAGTAATCTCCCTCGAACACGGCTGTAATAAAATTCGAAATCATAAAATTGCCCCCATTTTGTACGAATCCCCCTCAACTCGTAACTTCCCTCTCGACATCGCCGTGTAGTTCTCAACCCTGGCGCCCTTCTTATCGCTGAGGGTGCCTCTGAGAGCTGAGAAGCACTCCCTATCTCTGACAGCACCTGTTTATTGTTTCACTCTGAGAAACTAATCAATGTTTTCAATGCCTGAAGACCTCTTTGCTGCAACGCTGCCTTCCCCACTTCCGCGGCAAACCTCATTAAGCTGGAAATACGGTTGCGTGAATGGCTGCACGTACCTGTTTAAGAGGCCATTGCCAAAACCCGCGGTGATTACTGCAGCAACTGTAGAATAAATGAGTTTTAAAAAGGAACAAAGAAAAGAAATAGTGGGAATAAAAAAAAATAGGATGACTGATTTGCGGTTTCACTGTGAATTATTGCAAAAAAAAAAAAATTATAATTGCAACATTTGTTGTTTTGACAAGAAGAGAAATTTGGTCAGAGCAGACGCTTTTATTCCCAGCCGTTCTGAACCCTGCAGATGGACGCCCCGATAAAGAGTTGCTCAGAGCTGACAGCCATCAATTTCCATTTTTCCGTCAGCCCTCTGTGCAATTTCGCCACATTTGCCCTCGCTGTCATGGCTGCCTCTTTGTCAACAGATTGCAGCAAATTTGCTGGATAAACACGACAAAATTGGAAATAAAACTTGGCGGCCCACGCACACACGAGTGCAAAGGCGCACGGATGCACACACGGCATCCTAGAAACCAAGGCAAACACTTAAATAACCCACTGTAGGCAGTTGTCCTTGAAAAGAGGGAGGAAAGGGAAAAAAAAGTTGAAATGGCAACTGCAGAGGAAAAGCAGTCATTCATGTTGTGGGAGAAATAGTTTTCTCTGAGGAGAAAATAGCCTAAGCCGCAAAAAGATATATGTTATTCAGAGTTCAGTTTGCTTTCAGCTGAGCTATTGAAATATTTCCCCAATCTTGTTGCATAAGTGATATGTCAAAATCATACATTAACTTTCACGAACCACAAAACTTTTCACAAATGTCAAACGTTTGCTCACTTTTGTCATGTGACAACCACAAACTTCAATATATGTTACTGCAGTTTGAATGTGACAGTCTGACACGAAGAAGCTCGTAATCATAAAGTGGAAGAAAACGACACGTGTCCCTTTGTATGAATCTTCTTCCGCACCTCTCATCACTCGCCCTTGAGGGCCAGATGTGCAAAGTGCACAACTAGTTCATGTCTTGGTGATAGATTCACCCAGCTCGTTTTCCATGTCCAATTGCGCTGGTGCACTAATGTTCTCTATTAAACAGCTGAAGTCTCACAAAGCAGCTGGATTCCTAACTGAGATTTAATTGCATGCCATTGCATTCTGTTTACTAATTTAGTGACATCTAAAGGTCATGTAGTTAGGGAACTGGTCACTGGATGTTATTTTGTGATGTCATATCAAAAATTGTTTTAATTTGTGTTATTTTTTTCACATAAGCTCCCAATATAATACAAGAAAATTTGGAATTTTAGCATGACAAAATGTGAAAAAAGACATTCTAGTTTGTTTCAGTACCCTCCAAATGATAATCCGTTTAAGAAATATAGGAGATGAGCTTTGGTTAAAAATAGATTCTTGATTTTTCTTGTTGTTTTTTTATTGATTTGTCATGAGTGCAGTGAAGCAGATAAGATTGTCCCTGGAAGCCATTCAAGCTTGAAGTGACAAGTGGACAAACTACAGAAGAAAAAAAAAAGTCCATACACCACGGCTATTGACAGGTGTACAGCTGTAAAGGAGGTTTGCTTTTTTTCACAAACAGAACACACAAGATTTTCTCTCCGGCTCTTTTGAAAGGGTGGCCTAACACCTACTGCGAACTGCCAAAAACATCTGTCATTTCAAAAGTTTTTCCAGTAAAAACAGCATTGATTTTCATGCTTACCTTTTAAAGCAGTACTTTTTTTTATTTTTATACTGTATTAAAGCATTTTGAATGCTCTTCATTTGAGCTTCACAATGTGTTGAATTGTCATCATCATTGAGACATTACAGTGTAATAGATCACATTCACAAAGGACTGCTTGGATGCAAAATTATGCAGGTGCCATACAAGCGCATCTCATTAAAACACTTGGCAATACTGTTGAGAAAATATTTTGTGAACTGACAAGACAAAACCTTTTTTTCTTTGTTTTCTAAGACGTTAAATTTGGTGTGAAACAAGAATCTCATTCGTAAAGTCAAACATGGTGCAGTAAATGTGATGGTCAGGGTTTTGCTCCCTGCTTCAGGATTTGGAGGATTTGTCATTAGTGTTCAGTAAAAATCTCCACAGAGAACTTCTGGCCATTAGCTTGACAACTTAAACTTGAGAGCAATTGAGGACAAGTCCAACTCTGAATGGTTCAAAAAGAGAAGGTTTTGGAGTGGCCCAGTCAAAGTCTGAACTTCAATCAAATTGAGATGCAGCAGGACTTCAAAGAGTATGTTTCGCATGAAAGCCCTTCAATACGGATTAATTAAAGCAAGAAGACTGGGTCAGATTTCTTCCACAGTGATATAAAAACTCATTGCCAGTTATTGTAAACAAAAGTGGCACAACCATAGATTTTTTTTTCCCCCTCCATGAATAAAATCAATTGAGACCTGCATTTTCCATTTATTCAGGTAGTAGTTGAACGATATAAAAATTTGTTTGATATTTTGAAGCAGTCATAAGTGCTACAAAAAGCGAAAACAAAACCCAAAGAGGATTCCGTAAAGAGGAAGATACTCTTGGACCTCAGCCTGGTCTAATCTTTGAGCTTGCTGAAAGACCCCACCAGTGTGCCATGTCAAAAACAGGGTAAGATTCGCTGAGCTAAAACATGAGTGATGTCACACATGGCAATGAAGGTCATCTGAATCACGATCTGAAGTTAAACCATTTGCTTCCCTGCGCAATGATGAGATTAGCATGGCTGGGGTGTCTCTCCCCAACATGAGCAAAATTGTTATTTCTCCTTGTCTGCCATTGCTCCCAGTTATGGCAGCACTAAAAAAAAAAAACCAGCAGTCAATATGATATAGAAGGTGAACCTGCAGTCTGGCTGCTGGCAGTCCTTGAGGCGGGCAGTAGGACGACACGGGCGCCACAAAGAGTCCAATAAATGAACCCAAACGGCAGATGCAGATGTCATGAGGTTCTAGGATGCTTAGCAGAGAATAGAATATTCTCCCAGTGTTGACTGTTTCTGGAAAAAGGAAACTTTAAATATGTGTGGATACCTTGGTGTTCCACACAAACGCTGCTTTGTTGTTTCTTTAATCCAAATATTGGGTTGTCGGAAGAGAACTTTGGTGGTTTTGACCAAAAGGTCGGGTAAAAAGAAATGGTTTTGTTACAGAAGAGACTACGATCACATTCACTCAATTAGAATATGCCTTCTGATGAGGCCATAAATGCATTTGTATAACATGTAAGCAGGTTTTAAGCATACTTTTCATTAAGTACACATTTATGTTTAAAAAACAAGTTTTTTATTAGTCCAATGTATTATTCTAACCTTACATGTCATTTTTCATTATAAATAACCAAAATAAAGGCTTTAAAATGTTAAATAATCTAAAAATGTGTCACTTAGTGAATCGAGTTACTTAAATAATACATTTTTAAGCTATATTCTAATTCACTGAATATGACTGCAGATAGAGCTTCATCATTCTTCACAGACCATCATTTTGATCAAAACGACAACTGATGCACCAAGAACCAAAAAATATATTTGGTACAGTGTTGTACAATAGTTGGAATGCTGCAATCCAGATTGGATTATTTGCACATAAATTATTATGAGAGACTTCTGCAACTGCCTGTACTGTTGCTCTTGTCTTCCCTCTGACACTGTCCAAAAAATGCATGTGTCTCTCTTTCAGGGTGCTTGAATTATTTTCTATGTTAGAGTATTTATTTCTCAGATTTAATAACATTTATTGTGACCTTCCTAAAATAATGGCCTAAGTCATTTTACCAAAAGTGACTTTAGTAAAAAAAATTAAAAGAAAAGAAAGAAAAACTAAAAATCATCACTATCTCTTTCTTCCCTAAAGATGTTTAGGCAAAAAAAAAAAAAAAAAAAACTTTTGTCAAAAAATAACTTAGGCCAATATTTTATGAAGGTTACAATATTCATCTTAAGCTCTGTACATGCCATTTTTATCTGACTGAATGTTAAAATAAATACTCTGGTGCAGGTAAATTGACTAGTAGAATATGTCTGCTAGTCAATTCTTGAAAAATCAATAGACAAGGAAACCTTTTTTTGTTTATTTAAACCTGACAGATTTAGAGTTTGACAGTGGTTTAAACCAAGTTGGCTGAGTGCTAAATAAGAGAGTGGGATGGCTTTAAGAAAATATATGGGAAAATGTGGAAGAATTATGATATATCTCCTGTAACAGGGTGAAATCTGGAACCGGTTGGTTTGGCCTGATGAGGTGTGCTGTTAGTCTTCAGTGGAGCTTCAGAAATCTGCCTTAAACCTGTAAATAAACGGTTACACGTTCCGACTTCCATATCACTGAGGTATTTTCATGCCGCTCCTGCAACAACACATTAACCAACTGAAAGGACAGCTGCAGGATCTCAAGTGATGTCGGAAACGGCTTACAGCAGCATGTATTCTGGAGGATAATCGTATGGCTGTCCAGCACAGATGGAAAATTGCATGTGGTAGGCCTTTTTATGTAGGTTGCAAATTAAAGTGCCTGAGGTGCAACACAGCAACCCGGGCTTTGTGCAGTTTTCCCCATTCTCATGAGGTCAATTCAGCAGAAAGGTGTTTTCCCTCTCCCTTAAATTCCCTACTAAGACCCACATTTATTTATTTTTTTCCCTTTTAATCGTTAAAGTCAAATAAAGATAAGCAAAGTACAAGCTGTGCTGGGGTTATTAGGAAATGTTTAAAGCGGCAGCCACTATATTATGTTGTGACAGGATATTGGATTTAAAGAGAGGAAACAAATGTTAACTTAATCTATTGCTTGGGAAACACCAGGTGCTGTGCAGCGTTTCGATCCGCTGTTTGACGAGGCCACAACAGAGCGAGCTTGGATTGTGATGACTCCAGAGTCGGGAGTCCTCTGGGAAAAACAGCCTGAAATGTCACAGCAGCAACGGCAAAGTGGGGCTGCTTAGGGGTGAGTCTCGTCAATAAATCAAACCACACTCTATTAGAGGAATTTACTGTTATTACATGTGGATGATGCACAGCCAATTGTCTTGAGCGGAAGAAGGGAATCGATAAACAAACTATATTTCTTCTGTTCAACTCGGCGCACGCGTTCTGTGTGGACTTCTGGATGGGAAGCAAATTGAAAACCACCGACTGGAAAGAGATGATCCTCTGGTTGTCAGTTCACCTGGTTTCGTCACGGTAACAACATCGGTCAGGTTTACTGAACCAATCAGATGTTCCCTCGAAACAAGGTGATCCATCAAAAACTCCATGGCATGCAACGGAGTGAACAAGGCAAATTGTTTTATTACCCTGAAGGGAAAAAAAACATGGCAACTTTTTTTTCTATTTACGTTCTCTGTCTTTTAAGTTTTAATCACTTTTACCCTAAGTGCATCTTTCAGATGTCTTCCTTTATTTTTCAGGGAGATGTTCATTGGCTGAATACAATTACTTACAGCAGAAGTAATTGTGATCGCACTTTATGAAACCTTAACTGTAAAACTTGTGCTTGAAGGAACTTTACATTGCTGCTGGTAAATTGAGGTTTCCGTTTCACAGCCCCTATACACTTATCATATGCATAAATATAATATCAATTTTGGATTGTAATCTGCATGGGGGCAAAATTACAGACTCATTACATTGGCTAAACCAGCCTCATCTCCAAATGCCTGTTTGCAAATTGTAAAGAATCCTTCATTTTTTTTTTTTTTTGTCCATTGTGAGGCTCCTGGCATTATTCATCCTTGACATTTACAACCTTTCTTGACAGAAATTCTCAGGTTTATTTGAATTTGTTGGTTTCCTGGTACGGATCAGACCTTCATGTGTAGTTTTCCAGGTTTTCAACGGGGTTGACGTTGGGTAAATTACACAATCTGCTTTAAATATCCCGTTAGCCTACTAGTGTTGAGTTACTTGAGATTATTGCCCTGTGGGGACAGAAAACACAATGTGTCCACCATTTAGCCAATTCAACATCAACACGGAATGAGAGGCTGTCAACAGTAAAGACGTGAAAGCTTCAAAATAGATGCTTCAAACGTAAAACACTTTAGCCAGAGTTAAATAAAGGTTTGGCATTATCGGAATGGTACTGATGTGGCACTTAAGACATGTAAAAGTTTCCAACTTCCTGTCAAATCAACAACTAAATAGGTTAATTTGAGCTTGGACACAACTGGGTGGTCCAACAATATAACAATACCAAACACTCAACTAATCTGGTTTTGGAATAGATAGTGGAGGTTTATATTAAACTTCCAGAATTAGACTTCAACATGGAGTATGCTGAACAGCCAGGTCTGTGTTGATGAACACAAAAACTCTCTGCTCCAGGTGCAAGTTGCTAAGTAAAATGTGACTGAACATTAGTGTGGGTGTAAGCATATATTTTATCCCATATGTATGTATATATTTGACCATGTGTGAATTGGAGGAAATACACAATATATGCAAACGTATGCATTTTTCTAATAAACAATACTCTAGTTGTTAGCTGCATTATCAAACCACTCTGGAATAGAATTAGTCAAAACTGATTAAAGATTGATTAAATGAATTGATTGATTGAAAACTTATATATTAATGGTCCATTTATAGCAATAATGAGTGTATGTAAACTTCTGACCTCAATGGTAGCTTATGATAAAGGTGCAAGCTACTGGTACATACATAAACATCATAATTTATTTAAAGTTTATTCAACGTTACATACTGTAGGTGTTTAATAAATTACATACAGAGTAGGGCTGGACATTTTTTATTCACTTCTGCTGTTTTCCTTTTCTTTTTTAAAAAACAAGTTGACCACAATTTTAATCATTTTTCCAAGATGCTGATTTGAATAAAGTGGAAAATAGTGTGTAAAAGCGTCGTACCTTATGTTTGAGTGTCATAATTCTTTTGGCAGCCTTACCTCAGTTGAGTGTTATTAAGAATTTTAAAGGGACAGTTCAAAAATCTAACATCTGAGATGTGACCACCAAACCATTAAAGGTTTTGGTGCTAATAATCGACAGGCTAAGCCAAAAGTGATAGTTATCTAAAAGACACTTCAAGAGGACATTTTAAAAGTGAAACCGGTGCCTCATTATCCTCCTCTGCTGACATATGGTGGAGCTGCTAAATACCTTGAGTTTGTGGAAAAAAAGGAGAAAAGGGTTTAAATTATCGTAAAGACAAAATAGTGCACACACTGAACAAAGTTAAACTGAAAGACCAAGATTTAACAGTTAAAAAAACAAAATTATAAAGGAATTTATTGACCAAACAAAGAAAAGAGCTGGTAGTGATTTGTGGGTCTTAGTGAATTACTGGATTGTTGCTTGCTTGTTAAAGTAGTTTTCGATACTTGAATCGAGAGGCAGCATGTGCTAAGCAGGGTGGGAGATGTTTTCATTAGGAAAGAGCTGATTGTGTTTCATCAAGTCAGATACTGACCAGCTGCCAAGAAGCCCATGATCCTAATTTGAAACAATGCTTGATGAGCCACCATAGGCTTCAAAAGCAAACCCTTCACTCGCTCATTTATCACGCCATCTAATTTGGAGTTTCTGGTGAGCAGTAAGCTTTTCCACACAGCTCAGCGGTTGGCAGCTATTTGGCTACATGTTTCAATGTGAAAGCTTAAACTAAATAAGCTCAGAAACTATTAAGTGATGTTACTAGACTGTTTGTAATTTAACTGCTGCCACATTGTCATTCCCATTTTATGTCAAGCTACAGCTACAAACTTTGAAAAATCTGAATTAGGTATTGAAATATTCCAAGCTTTGAGCGTTTCAAAACACAACTGTCCAGCTAAGCTAGCAGCCTGTCCCCACTATAAAACATGGTAGATGGAGCGTCATGCTGCGGGGATGCTTTACGTCATCGGAGACAGGGAACCTTCCCACAGAATTTGAATGAGCTACATTCAAGTCTTCACAGCAAAAAAGGTTGAAAAATGTGAAAACGTTCGAAGGCTGCAAATACTTCTTGAAAGCGGTGTGGGTGCATTTCCGACTAAGTCAGAACAACATATTTTTTAAATATTAACGATATTGAGCAAATGCAATGTTTTGCCAACATTCACAGTTTAATTATGAGCAGATGTGAGCATGAATATGCTTGTAAGGCATTTCTGCATTATAATTGGTGATTTATTGTCCAGCCCTACTCCTGTATTTGTTGCCAAAAGCTAAGGGGATACAGAATTTAATGAACTCAGCACTGAAATCAAGAAATGGAACCAGTCCATGACTATTCTTTTTTTTTTTTTTATAATGCCAAATAAAGGGCAAAGCACAAACTTGATTAGAAAAAAAACGTCCTTCGCTTCGAATCTGCATGCAATTCTCCCAGTACACACAACAAAGATAGCTCAAATTTGAATGAAAGCAGCCGAAAAGCACACAACTCAATGCACATCACAATTGTTAAATCTTTTTCTCAGTCTGACGTAAAGTGATAAAAATGATTAACAGGACTCCGACAGCTGATTTCCTCCTGGTTCAAGTTCATTCAACACTGAATTCAAATAAAATTAAGTGATTGTGCTTTCATAACCAAAGTAGGACAAAAATAATACAGAGACAAAAATGTACATCACTTAAAAAATAAGACAAAAACATTAACACTGTTATATAAAAATCTGAAGCACTTCTGTGGCAGTAAACAATTTACAAGATGGCTGGTAATGACCGTAGTTTAGTTACAGAGAAAGAACAAGACAACGGACAAACAAATATCACACAAACCGCGTCGAGCAACAACACTCTGGTGTGCGCTCATCTCCGCCATCCACTGTGCATTCGTTATATTTTCAAAGGAGCCAGCAGTTCAAGGACCTGAATGCTGGTCATTAAGAAAAAAAACAAACAAAAAACAAGTCCACCATTTAATATGAGAGCATTTTTTTAACACCAAATGTGAAATTCAAAGTAGGAAAGGATGTTGTGCAGTATTTTCAGAGTTTATGTCCACATTTTAAAAGCCATAGTCCAGCTGCAGTATATTCCTCTTGAGCTCCTGATGCTTCTTACCTCTTTAGGAACTATGAAGATAAAAATAGACACGTGTATTTCAGTTTGAGTGGATGTTCAACCCATGGAAAACAGCCTTGTTCATATTTACCTCTTCCACCTGTTCTGTGAGGATGACCTGCTCTCCCTGCTTGGTCCTTGAGCCTCCACATGACTGAAAGTTTGATGGATTACAGCCCGACTCCCTCTGAGGCTGACCTGACGGGAAAGACGGACGACTGTACAAAAGCACGTCCCCAAATTCTGAAGAAGAGGCATAAAGACAAACAAGCAAGTGGGAAATTAAAACAATTGAATGTTTGCATATGACTCCACCCACCATTTCATCAACGTTAAAATGCTGCATAAGACTTTTTTCTTTCCACTCTTCCATAAAGGCCAGATATATGGACTTCACTGACCTCTTGACCCCTTCATAGTACAGTTGGATTTGCACTTAAACAAAAATCACACAAAGATAGACTCTGTTTACTTATTAGGGGACCTCTTAAGACAGTTGGTTGTAATCGATTGTATCTTGGGGTATCAAAGTAAAGGGGGCAGACTGCAATTTTCATGGCAAACCTTTTACATATTTACTGGTACAAATCTGGGGAAATATAAACACTTTTTTTTCCCTCTCTTTACCTCACAGTTTTATAATCTTTTGTGTTTTTCTACCACATTCTGAATAATTATTGTACAATACACTGAAAAATGTGAACAACATTGACAGAATATATGTTAAGGTTTCCCCAGAAAATGTTTGCTAAGCCTGGTGGTTGGCTGCGAGGGCAGACATTCATCCAGCAGTCTGTCGAGTTTTTGAGTTAAAAAATGTTTAAAGTTGACAAGAAACTTGAAAATATCACTTGATAATCACATGTTACTGAAAGACTGGAATATTAACAACTGAAAACTAACTGTGAAGACTTAAAAAATGCAAACATTTTAAAAAGTCTTAAAAAAATAAGCAATGCTTAGACTGGTGGGAGCACAAGTAAAGCCTGGTGGCCCTCCAGGGTTATAACACACTGGGGGAAACCCTGTATGTGGTGTGAATACATTTAGAGGGTACAGTACTAAAAACATTTGAGTAACGGTGTAACCTCTTCCGGTACCTGAATGCTGTCGGTTGTTATTGTTGTTTCCTTTAGCCCCCGGTGGAACCTTGTCCATTTCTTGACTCTCTCTCTGCTCAGTTGCTCCGTCTCTGACCCTGTGAGTCCCGGCGCTGCCTCGTCTGGCCCGGCCCTGCCCGGAGCCCATCCGAGGCAGAGTTGCTCCCCTCGCTTTGTGGTCGTCGTGGGACATCTGGTTTGTGAAATTTAGAGGCATGCAAGAGTCTGGGAAAAAGCAGAACAAAACAAGCGATCCTGTTAGCGCCACCGAAGTTGTACGCAGCAGCAAATGTCACAGTTTCTTGTGACTTTACCGTCGCTGAAGATATCTTTGGATTGGTAGTCCTGTTGTCCAGACTGGTTTGGTTTATGGCGTCTGGGCCTTTTGTGTGTTATCGCAGGACTCATGTTGCTGTCCGTTGACATGGGACTGCTTGCTCGCTGGTGCCGCCGACCTGAAGTCATGACAAACTCTGGTTACACACAAAAGATAAAACTCCACACAGTGATTTTGGACATTTTCTTAAAGGGCCAGGGTTGTGTGTTTTCCAGTCACTTTGCCCCAGGTCAGCTGTGGCTCCAATCCACTGACGCCATCATCAGCGTGTGAATGTGCCCTTTGAGATCTCAATTTGATTTACAGGCATTATAAATAAAATCTATTATTGTTATTATAGACAAAATTTGCATCTTAAGGCCTTTGAATTGGCCCTCTGTTTCTTTAAGAACGTCCTGCTCTTCCCAACACTCTGCCTTCAGGAAGTCATCACAACATTGCTCCTCTATTAATGTTTTAACAATGCTTTTACCAGCGTTTAATTAAGAAGTAGCTGGTATAATGAGCTCAGCAGACATGCAGTTCCACCAGGTGTTTGCTAATTGCTGCTGGCTAGTCTGAAGGAGATGAGTGTGGGTGTTGCCGAATGTCAAAGCTTGGAAACAGCAGCTCTGAGGAGGTGCTCTGTCCTCGAATGTGGCACTCGGTCCCCCTCCCCCACAAGTTTTGTACAGGTGAATGGTTGCCACGGGAGACTAAAGGATTTCTCAAACATGCAGAAAGAATCAAAGCAAAACTCCAGGTAGGTTTCTGATGATTATATAACATAACTGCCCCTATAAGACTTATGCAGCCAGGAACTGGTCTTAGATAGATATTTTCTTTTCATTGTTGAAGTAGAGTTGAAGATCTATTGCTCAAAACTGAAGATTAGAAAAAATGACTGGTTTTGGTATTTGCCTGCTTTTGTTGCCAGACGTCTGCAATCCTACTTTGACATTTACGTTGCCTACTGTCCTAGACTTGGACAGACATAAAGTCATGTTATAAACTAACAAGCAAAGGGAAAAAAATAACAGGAGGTGGATTAAGGACAAATCAAACATCTGTCTCACCTGGCACCTCTGGGTACCTGCACATACGCAGGCCTACAATATCCCTGGAAGAGGCGACAGCCTGGTTGAAATCGCCGTCTGTGAAGAAGGAGCCCTCTGAGGTGCTGACGACACTGGACCTGCCTGACGAGATGTTATCCTCAGATGCTGAGCCCCAGCTGTTGACCATAGACCCTGTGACCGATCTGTCCAGATCCCCGGTGCTGGAGGCCGGCGTCTGCTCCAGACCTTGCAGAAGCAACTTGTGCGGAGAGACATGGTGCTGCTTGTGCTTCAGGTGGTGCTGGGATTGGCTGTAGAGATCTTCTGCCAGCGCGGCCGCCGTCTCCTCGTCGACCTCCTCCTCGTTCTCCTCCGGTCCGTCTGTGTCCAGTATTGAGCAGTAGGTGTGGGCGAGGTGTTTGGCTCCATCCTGCAGGCCGTTGCTAATGTCTCCTTGCGGTGGAGCGGCGGGTACACCACTGCAGGACGCTTCAGTAGTAGATGAGGCTACTCCTCTGACCGGGGGAGTGGGGCAGCTGTCCAGTCTCTCCTCTGGATCAAAGCTGGTAAGAATGAGAAAGGAAAAGACAAGGTAGAGTCTTAAACCAATGAGGTGTAGTGACAGTCGGAAACGGTTTCTGAAAAATACACAGTGATAATTGAATTTGAAAATAAGCTTGGCTTTTTTGAATATAACCTGATGTATTACACATTTATAGAAATAGCTTCAAAGGTAGAGTCTACCAAGTATATACCAAGTATTTCTCATACCGGGTAGCTAAAGTAGACTTGACAGTTGCCACGGCAACATAGCAAGCAGGTTGCAGTCATTGGCGGTAACCTCCAACTAAACAAGGATGCCTCCTAAAATTTCAACCCATTTTATCATATCATTGCCTAAACCTAAAACTTTTGGAACATCAAAATGACCCATAAAATGTGAGGTGAAAGAAGAAAGATTTCATATAAAATGCTTTGAGTGTTGCATGCACTGTCGCTACAGTAAAACATGGCGGTTGCAGCATCATGCAGTGGGAATAGCCAGTTGAAGAGAAGATAGTATTCTGGGAAATAATGAAACAAAAACCTTTTGGAGACAGCTGGAGATACAACGGAATGCTGTAGATCAAAGCCTACTAATGTGTCAGAATGGCGTAATTAAAGTCCAGACTTCAATCCAAATGAGCTGGACATGTTTAGTGAAGAATGAGTAAAACTTTCTAAATGTGCAAAGCTTGTAAGGACAGACAAAACATTTACAGCTGTTACTGCGGCAAAAGGTCGTTACATGAAGGACTAACCCAGGCAGGCTGAAAATAAATGAGTTTCAGATTTATATTTAACATAAAACGTTTTTCTTCCACCTTTCTACCATCTCTGAGCAACTTTCCACACAACACCTTTCAGATTTTATTTGGTATGATCTTTAATTGTTATTACTACAATTATGAACTATGTTTGTCTATTACATAAATCTGTCTATTACAGATTTATGTAATAGACAAAACTTATAAGACTTATAAAAACAGAGCATTTAAGATTAGAAAAAACAAAACACCAATACACACACACACACACACACACACTCAAAAGAAATACAGAAATGTGGTTTTAAATAGCTGCTGTCATTTTCAAAAGATACTTTGAATCCGACAAACAAACCTCAACTGCACATGTTCCAACAACATTTATTGTTGAACATGACACTATAAGTCACTATGAAGCTACTGCAGTGCTGATCAACGAGTCACGTGCTGCGTCTTTTGTCTTGTTTCGTACCTCGTCTCCATGGGCAGACTGTACTCGTCGCAGTCCCAGGCGTTCGGATGAGGATCAGACACGGCGTCCCCCCAGCTCACTGCAATGTGTTTGGGAATCTTCTGGGCCCGCATTCCTTTCTTTTGATTTTGACTCCCTGAGAAAGGAACGCACTGGAAATAAACGCAGGGTGGCTCTCATCGATATTAACGCGGCGCATTAGGACAGGTGATGCCCTCACCTGAGGTGCTGTTGCTGCCTCTGTCGGAGCTCTGGTGGGAGCCTCCTGTGCTGTGGTCGCGGGTCTGGTTGTACGGCATGGTTTTGGGGTGGATCATGCCCTCGTTTCCCTGTAGATCTGGAAACATCTTTTGTGTAAATTTTGAAACTTACAAAGAAAAGAACACTTGATTTGCTACATACCGTTGCAGCTCTGCTCGGCTGTGCTGTGCTGCATCAGCGCTGCCATCTCCTTGGGTATCGGCGGCAGGTTGGGCGGCTGCTTCCAGCAGGGTATATCTGGGGGCTCGGCTGCACAGCCACCGGCGGAGGCCTTGTTTTTAATGTTGGCCTGAATGAGCTGCGTGGTGGCGTACGGTATGGGCTCGTACGTGCCCGACGAGTCTCCTCCTGGGCTCGTGTAGCAAAAGTTGGAGTTGTTAAACGTCTTAATCTCAGTGAGCTTGTTGGAAAGATTCACATCGCTGTATATGGGGGTCTCAGAACCAAGCTGTCCCCCTTGCTTGTTTTCTGGGTGGTTTCCATAGTTGGCAATGCAGTCAGCTGAGGAGGAGAAACAAAGCAGCACATGAACAAAGCAATAACACAAGAAGCTATAAATCTTCAAGCATTGCTGCAAGGTGTTGGTATTTTATTAGTAATAGAGGCTGTATTTCAGAAGCGTCTATGTGAGCTATGAGGTGTTTTTTCTTTTTCTTTTTTGCTCTAACCTGGTCGGCTGTATGTTGTCATGTTGCTGTCACTGGTGCCGTTGCCATTATTGCAGCAGTTGATGCTGCAGTCCTTATGATTGGCACATGCGTTTGGCCAGTTGTCTGGCAGCCACAGCTGGTTTAGAGGCTCGCCCATGCTGAGAGGGACAGGCCTGCAACAAGGAAGATCACAGTGCTGTCAATCTAAAACCCACTGATATTGTTTATACAGAAGAACGGAGCTAGCAGCTCAGATGACTTTAGGCGTAGGAAGACATCTCCCCCTAGTGTTTCTGCAGGGTAACTGGCATTTCCTCTTTGAGACTTCATGTAACGCAATGGGACAAAAATATCAGTCACCTGCCAGCTCCGCACACAGCGTCTCCTCTTTGATATGCCACTGAGAAGACAAAAGCAAATAAAAAAAGAAGACATTCAACTTTGATAAAATAAAAGAGAATGTACCAACAGTGAAGACAGCCATGAAAGGCAGGTAAGATAGTGGAAAAAAAATGTGAAGTCAAGTCTGCACACTTCAATACACGCTTTTTTTTCTTTAATAAATTTTTGTTTATTTTCATTCTATTTACGGATTTCGGTACAGTAATTTAGTCAGAATAACCAATATTATTGTGCTGATAGACCAGGTTATGACTAGACAATCTACTGTGCACATTTATGTTATTCCTTGTGTAAAATGAGCTCCTTATAATTCTGATTACCTCTACTCATTTTATTTAGAAAAAACAAACATAAATCAGAAATCAATTTTCATCAGTTTGAACTTTAAAGCTTTAACTCAGAATTTCGAAAAGATCCTATTGGTTGCAGGAGCTGTTTTTTCTTTTTTTTTTTTCCTTTTAAGCTCGTCTGGCTCAGACTGGTTATTTGGGGATCAGAAATTAAAATTCGTATCACTTTCTGGTCAGTAAAAGCATCACATATGGCACTACCAGGTGACAATAATGCTTGTAGATGTTATCAGTTTACCCAGAAAATTTTTTAAAAAACATATTTATTTCCTAATCCTAAACAGAACTCAGATTAGGCTAAAACTGGCATCAACGGGTCGCCATCCAAAATAGGTATTGGAAGTTCGTCCCAAAATCCCAAGTCAGTGCATCTTTAGAATGAATAGGATCTAAAAAATATTATTCATCAGGCTATAAAGTACATACCTGTAGGTGTAAACGTAAAAGATGGGACTGTAAAGAAAAAAGAAGCAAGGAAAAAATTAGTAAAACCATAAAATAATTTTAAAAAATACCTACTCTATTATTAAAGATATAGACTGCTGAGTGCTCTGAACACATCATTTGATGTGTGCTCTTAAATATAAGCCATAAGCCTCTTCTGCCAAAGCTGCTTGTCTTTTCAATTTGAGTTTCCAGGTGAAGGTTAATGAAGGGGGCAGCCTGACAGACAGCAGAAACACTGTGGCAGATTTAAGCTTGGCAGCTTGACAGCTCTTTACCTCTAAACACTGTGGTGCACTGACAAAATGGCGCTCTACAAATATGTGATTAAAGGCCACTGAATGTCTACACAGCCTAGAATGCAAATATGTCAAAGGATGGTTAAACCAGAGACCATTTTCCCCTTTGACCTCATTTGCTTATTACCAGGAAGGTTTCCCTTAATATAATTGCAAAATGTCAGTGTTTGATGGCCACCCTAATTATAATATTATCCAATACAGGCACTCCAAATGGCAATATAATTTAATATCCTGAGTCTCTGCAAATTATTTTGTGAGCTGAAACAGTGAAAGAACACAGGAACACACCCTTCCGGATGCCAGTGTATGTGCTGCTGAGGCCACTCCTCTTCTTGCGATGACGGTACAGCCACACGCTGAAAATCATGAGGATGAGCCAGCAGGTGGCGCCAATGCCTGCGATAAAAGCCGGCTGCTTCACCACCTCTGAGATCTGGGACAAGGTGCCTCCTTTGTCACTGATGTCCATCATCTGGCCGGCAAAATCTGACCGATAAAAAGCAGGAGGACAGGCTTGAACATGAGTACATAAAAAGCTGCGTACATCAAAATAAAAATACAAACGTGAAAGCTATCCAGAAGTTATTGACAACTAAGTGGATTTTATATTTTAAAAAAATGAATGAAAGGAACAGAAACTTCAAACTAAATGCCACCTAGCAGTCTGCTGTCCTGTTCAGAGGGAACAATTACCTAATTGAAAGAACGCTACATCACTCTTGACTCCGGGCCCAGCACCGTTGCTTGCTGCAACTTCTACACTGTAGCGAATTCCTGGAGCCAGACTAGGAATGAGCACAGAGAAGGTTGACCCATCCACCGACTGATTCACATGGTAGCGGCTCTCGTTACCCAGGCACCAGATCTGTGGAAAACACAGCGAGAAGACGACAATGTTTGCCAGAGGGACACATTCAACAAACACAGTGAGACAAAATAATAATAATAAAAACAGAACAGATTTGAGCTGTGGTATTTTTAGACCTTGTATTCCTGAATGATTCCGTCCTCTCCCGCCTCTGGAGGTGGCTTCCAGGAAACAAGGACAGCAGTCCCATTGGCATCGCTCTTTGTGACTGTAACACCTTGGGGAGCTCTTCTCGGGGCTAAAACAGGAATACACACACTTGGCAACAGGCACATGAAGGAAGACTTAACTGGATATGGTTTTGCACTGAATAAAGCAATACGTCATTTCTCTATTGAAACAGAATCTTTTAATAACACAAATGTTTACTGAGCCTCGCAATAGTGTTCATACACATTGGACTTAATCACAATTTGTCACATTACAAGTAGAAACTGTAAGAGTATTTGTTACAATCATCGTACAAATAATCTGAATGTGTACACAACTTCTGATAAATAAACTTCAAGGTAATCATAATCATAACCATAACGTAGCAAGTATATATAACCCTCCAATATGTGATTTAATTGTGAACAAATGGCAAAACTGAGAGTAATTAACAAACTGGAGATCTAGCAGTAGATAAGGATAAAGAAGGCTTAGCCTGTGCTACCAGCATAGCCTGGTAGCACAGGCTAAGATGATAGCTTATGGTGCCATCTTAGCAGCACAGGCTAAAGTTAAATCTGTCTTCTGAAAAATGGAATGAGTGTGGCACGACTGTAAACCTACCAAAACACCTCAACTTAAAGGATTTATCAAAGAAACAGTCTCAAGGCCAATGGTAGGTCTGGAGGAGCTTAGGTAAGAACATCTGTTGACTTTGACACTTTTCGTTTCTCCCAATATCAGGTCTTTATGGAAAAGTGGCAAGAAGACAGTCATTGTTGAAATAATATCAGACGAAATCCTGTCTGCAGTTTCTCATGAGTCATGTAGGAGGGACAGTAGGCTGGAGACATACAGGCAGAGGTACTATGGAATAGTTTGGTTGGAAAATGTCTGTCTACAGACGCTCTCCATCCACTTCCACTGAGTACTGCAAGACGAATGGGCAAAAAATATCAGTCTTTAGACATCCAAGTATGTTAGCAACACACTTACAATCAATGGGAGTGGCTTTAATTGCAGCAAAATGTACTTCTATAAAATACTTTCTTTTAACTCACTTTTGAGATTTTTGTTTTACTTCCACTTCGCCATTTTATGTAACCCTGTGTTCGTCTATCACATAAAATCTGAAGAATGTTGAAGTTTTTTAGCTGCAATGTGTGAGAAAATTCAGGACCTATGAGTACTTTATAAGGCTCTGTAGCTCCAGCTGGACTTTCTCAAGTATATTTAAAGAAACTGTTCTAAAAAAAATTACCTTCTTCCAATGTCCTGACAACCTTCACCTCACTGTCAGCTCCTTGGAACTCATCAAAGAAAGGTCGCACTTTGAACTCATAGATGCATCCCTTCTTTAGCTGACTGATCACCACCCCGTCCTCCGGCAGGGCACGCACCTCCAGAACAGCCCACTGCGATTCCGGCTGCCCATGCTCCGCGGATACCCTGTAAAGCACCTTGTAGCCCTGGATGTAAGGGGACTGCTGTTCCACCTGGAACCATTCAATTCAAATAACGTTATTTATCCCCGAGAGGCAATTTTAAGGCACACGAATAGTATGAACAAACTCAAGAGTGATAGCTCAAACAATGAAATTCACACATCTTTATAAATATATAAATTAATAAGTACATCGTATAATAATAATGTGATCACACGGCCCTTTAAATGTAAACCAGTACAAGTCTTGGTTTGCGTTAAACATCCTGTAGGAAGAATGTATTAAAGCTTACTAACCCTACTTCTCCTATTAACTTCCACATATGAAATGTAAATTCTCTGTGCAAACCACAATCTGAGGTCATTAATAGTTTCCACTCAGCATGGTTTGAGAAAAACAAGCAAAAAGACAACTAAGCACTTTCCATTTAAACCACATGATTTTTGGCAAAGGGTGCCTGAAAGCATTTCTGAGCGGACACCCACACAGAAAAATGCTGCTGGCATAGTTGTATCTGTATGAAGCTAAACTCAATGTGTAACAAAGATCAATTCATTTGTTGCTGCACTAAACCAACTCTTTACCATTTTAGCAGCACAGAATGTCTAATAGAGTATATTTATAACTTCTTCCAACACAATGGACAATGCTGCTGACACTAACCACTACTTAGCCTCATATCTGTTGAAAGTGTAGTCGCTAATCTTTCACTAACTCTTATTTTCCAAGGCTGGCTATTAACCCAAAACAACAGATGTGTGTTTGTGTTTCGCCATGTTTGACTTTTTATCTCATTTATCTTAACTCTGGGAGCTGTGAGGGCATCTATCTGCAGAACAGCCAATATGATGAACTCACCATCCAGTGCACCCGGACAGCTGAAGATGACAGGACTGTTGGTGTGTGTAGGTGGATCACAACATCTCCCAGTTCTCTCTGGATGTGACGGTGGTCCACCCCCTGCATGGTGGAGGAGCTGTCTGCGTGTAGAACAAGGGAAAAACGTTAAACACTTAACATTTTCTCACGTTATACAGTAGAAGTGTGGGATTTTATGGTAAAGACCAATATAAAAAAAATAGGGCATGGCAATAAATTGGAAGGAAAACTTTAGATGGGTTTTCAGAACTTTTCACAAATAAAAATCTGAAAAGTATGATGTGTTCTGGGTTATATTGCTGCTGTCTTTGAAGGGAAGTTCAAGATCAGTCAGGTGTCTGTACATGGCACTTTTCCTACGGTGGCCCTGAAGTGCAAACCTTGCCCACAAACTCATTAAACACAAGTACAAATTTAAAAACACAACATATTCAAAATCACACCAACATCTAAAAGCACTACTGAATTATCTTTTTGATACAAAATTAATTAATAGAATTTAATAGATGTGAGTTAATGCTGCTGCACACTTGTGTACAGTAGGTGGCACTATGCACCTTGAATTTGTTTGCGATCTGCCATAATAGAAAAGAAGAAGAAGTAGTAACTGCTGTCCAATGATATTTTGAGTTGGGACATACTAAGAAGCTCAGCTTTGTTCTTTTTCACAGTTTGGGGGATTGGTCATATTGCTGTGAATGTCTGCCTGTCTATCTAAACAAAGACAGAGCAAACAACAAAATAATTTCCAGTTCGGAAATGAAAAGTGGTGTCGTGTTAGCTTTCCCACTGAGACTTACCTTTTTCGATTTGTTAAAGCCATTGTGTTTTCTTAATTTTAATTTTACTTAGTTACTGTTGTGTTTTCCTATTTTGTAGTTGTGTTCTTTTAATTTGTAATTGAGCTTAATTAATGTTGTGCTTTTAAATTTGTGGTTATGTTTAGTGATTTGTTCATGTGGTTTAAGCATTGCCACAGAGTCCTAATTGGACTTAGGTCTGGACTTTGACTAGAACATTATAACACCTAAATATGTCTTGAGAGGCGGAGTACAACCGGTCGCCAGTATATCAGAGGGCTTTAAACCACTGCAAATGTTACAAGTTAAATATGCAGTTGGTTGCACCAGATTTTATTTAGGGTTATCAGAACAAAGGGGTTTGAAATCAGAACAAAATTTTTATATTTTTATTTGTAAAAAGCTTTGAAAATGATGTATGATTTTACTGCCCCTTCACAACTTTGCGCTACTCTGTGTTGATGTCAAAAAATCAAACACATCAAACTTATTAGTTATAAAAATAAAAGGTTTAAAGAATTTGAATGTCCACTAATATCAAGTGAGTATCTGAAATGAAACGTTTCTGTGAAGTTTAAGGTGCTTCGTAGAAGTGAAGTGAAAATTGAGACCTTACACTTACCTTGAGTTCTGACTGAGTCAGAGATTAGACTGGGATCACTAAGGCCATAAATATTACTGGCTCTGACCATGAAGACATAAACAGCTCCAGGTTTCAGATTAGTCAGAACATAGGATTCAGTCTTCACATGCTCTGCTAAGGTCACCCATCTGTTTCCTAATGTATAACTGCAGAAAAACAAGGAGAAATCAAATCAGATACATACAACTTAAGACAACAAAATATGATGTGAATTCAAAACGAGCACATATATATCTAACCTGAATGCTTCAATTAAGTAGGATGTAGGCGTTACGCCAGGAATAGGGCTGGATTTCCATGACAGTGTGACAGACGTCCGGCTAACATTAGAAACTTCAGGTTTGGACGGAGCACCAGGAATCAGGTTGGAATCTTTTGGATGACCGGACTGGACAACAATGCCAAACTCTGCCACAGAAAGCGCAACAAATTTACTAAAATATGTAATTTACAGTAATCCTCAGGAGGAAGAATAAAATCCCTGTGTACGAATAAAACACCTTCCACTTGCAGATATGCGGTCCAGGAAGCCTCTCCACTTGGACTAGAAGCAACACACGTGTAGAATCCTGCATCACCCAGCTGACGAGGAAAGATTCAGGTTCACAGGTTAACCGGTTGACTTGGCGAAAAGCCTGGTCTTCACAATTGCTGTTGTGCTTTAGGAATTACCTTTGCATAGTGGATCTTCAGTGACCCTGTTTCTGTTAGGGACATCCGAGAATCCACTGGAGAGACCACTGTGCCGTCCTTCTTCCAGTGGACAGTGGGAGGCGGAGCGCCAACAGTTTGGCAACCCAGTACTGCCGTGCTGTCAACGGGAACCGTCTGATTGACGGGACCCTGCCGGATGACGGGAGGGGTGTGCTCTGATCCAGCTGTGAGAAAACGAAAAAATGGGAAAGGTGAAAAAAATGACTCAATGAGAATACCTCTCACATTGTACATTAAACACAGCAAAAACACATCTGACTAGAACAATGTATCTTATTCTCTTTAGAAAAATAAATGGACAAGGACTTAAGCAGGCTGTTATTTTTACCTCACAAAAACAAACAGACTGCTGAGTTGTTTATTTCAACTCATGTGCTAGATCTTTGGCTTTGAGACAGCAATACCATCATTTGTAACCAAACACTGAATCAAAAATGGTGTATTTGAATTTGTTGGGTTAGAGAGACTAGAAGAGCTTCACCAAACCTCTTCTACAGAATAACAAAAGTATGGAAAATGATGCTGAATATTTAAATGTCAATGCTATAGTTCAAGGGAACGAGTTTGTTCACCGAAAAAATACAATTCTCACTACCGTTGTTCAACATTCACACTTTGATCAAATAGGGAAAGAGAAAAGGGAAAACACAGAGACTGCTAACTGCTGGTCTATAACAAGAGTTTGATTTGTTTAAATATTTGAAAAAGAAGAATAGAAGGTCATGGTTAAGATATTAAACATCAACTGTGCCACATTAAAATTTTATCTTCTGCTCTTTTTCTCCTACATTCCCGTCTCCCTCTGTTCACTTTCAAAACAAAAGACCTAAAGAGGTAAAAAGCTAAAGTGCAGGTCATTAGAAATTGAGCTGATGCTCAAAAAAAGGTCAAAGTTATAAACAGAGAAAGCTATAAAAGTAAGAAAGATGAGACGAGGAAAAATAAAATGAAGTGGAGAGGAGGCAGAAAGAGATAAGATGTGAAAGATATTGGGAGGAAAATTGGTAAAGCAGGAGAACAATAGGCTTAGGTGGATGTGCAGGGTTTCGAGGAGAAAGAAATCAACTTTTCCCCTCCAGCGGAGGGCAACTAATCATTCATTGGGTAGAAGGTACTGCTGGAGCCGGATCCAATCATGACAGCAAAGCCCAACTAATAACAGTTCCACTTAGATAACAGAGCTCCCTCTCTCACACACATTTAAAAAGAAAAAAATGTGGGTGGGGGTGAAGGTTTAAGACAGCTAAATAAATAAAAAAATAAAAAAAACACTCCTGTTCCTCCTCCCGCCCCCACCACCAAAAAAAAGTGATGGAAAGATGCTTTGAAAAGCGCCCCAGGTAATGTGAGCCAGTTATTACCATACAAATGCACCTCTCCAGTTGGAGATGAAAGGAATGTGTTCGGATGGAGGGAATTTAGGCGAGAGAAGTACAAGTCAGGGAGCAGAACTATGACAAAAAAAAAAAAAAAAGTCGGCCATCATCCCTCTGTAAAAACGCCGCACACCTGCCGCGAGTAAAAACGGCTGTGACTGCGAACCCTGCACTTAATAACTCCACAAGTAGATCCATTTACTGTCTGTTGAAACCTGAAGCAATTATCTCCCATAAATATAATGCATGTACATTTCACCAAGTTACATGTATTGGTGTGCTCACGCAGGTGTGTAATTAGGGGTGTGAGCCTCCAAGCACAGATAAATTGGTTTTTCGAAAGCAATTAACACAGATATTTCATCATGTTGGATTTGGATTAGAGTCCCCTCCAAGCTCTTTACAGACTACCTATAAATGTCATCATATGTCAAAATCATCAGACTTCATTCGCAAACGTCTATGCTACTGTAGAACAAAGAAAAACAAAGTCAGCAATGTTCATAGGGATCTTACAATAGTTTGGAAGAAAGTACTCTGACCCTTACTTCTAGGGTTTCAGCTATCAGGACTTCATGTAAATAATTTGGTCTTGAGTCTCTTGAGTTTAATTCAAACTTGAAGTGTAGAATAATACACAAAATATTCTACAAACCCGTTGTTTATTAAACGTTGTTTGCTCTTGCATACAGATCCATTTTAACTGCATACAGTGATCTGGACTTCGTCTGGGACATTGCATTACCTTAAGATTTTTTATTTTATTTTTTCCCCCAACCATTCTGGTAGATTTGCTGCTATGTTTAGTTTTCACCAAAACAAGCTGCGCATAGGACATCTGATTCAGCTTTATTTGACCAAAGGACATTATTCCAGAAGTCTTGGGATCATGTTTGCTTTTTAAATAATAAGATTTTTGTATACTTGAGGTAAGGCAAGGCATGTTTATCTACGTATCGCTCCAGGAGGAAGGCTTTCCAGACTGCTTTACTGGCCATTGAAAGAAAGACAAAATAGCTAAATAACTAACTAAATAAATAAATAAATAAATAAGACATTCAAAAATTTGCTTAAAGCAGAACCATATACTTATAAACATTGCATGAACACAGATGTTGAAATACATATGTGATAGGCAAATTTGTATCCGAATGCAGATTGAAGTTCAGTTTTAAATTTTTAACTGATCCTACCACTTCAAACAAGCAAACAGTTTATTGGTCAAGTTCTTTAAACAAAACTTACTCTAACCTAAAACGTTATGAGTCTTGATTTAAAGAATTCAAAGGTTTCTGCACAGTTCAAATTGGCAGGGCGTTCGCTCCAGAGCTCAGGAGCATAAAAAAAAAGAAGGAAAAAAAATGTACATTGATAAGTTCTAGTCCAGGAAACACGGAGTAACCAGGTCTATGAAGACCTGAGGGGTCTGCATGCTTTGTAGTTGACAAGTAATGCAGAAATCTATATTCTCCATAGTGCTTTGAGGTTCAATTTAAATAGTGCTAGAACTTTATAATTTTGATAAAGCTCTGATAAGTAAAACCTAAAGTTTAAAAAAACACACTTTCTTTTCCAAGACCGTGTCAATCAATATTTTGCCGAAGTCATTAGGGAAAAAAAGGAGCTGCGAATCAAGAATCAGCAGACCGAAGCAAAAGTCGTCTCATTTGGCCTCTTTCTCCGTTACTCACCATCTGTAACTTCTAGCAGAGCTTTAGTAATGACACTGCCAGCTATGTTGAGAGCCTGGCAGATGTAGAAGCCCGCGTCAGAGCGCTGAACATCCGTAATGGTTAAGCTGCCCATTTGGGAGACAGACAGACGGCTGAAGGGCTGTGGCGGCTGGTAGGAGAACAGAAGACTCTGGAGAAGAGAGGCAAATCGCAGTTAGAAGCCCCCTCGTTATCTTTATTTACACCGAGGAGTGATTTAGTGGGATGGCAGAACAAGAGGGGGGTTGGGTCAGTCTCACCTCGCTGCCCTCCCTCTGCCAGAAAATGGCTGGCTGTGGGTTGCCCGTGGCTTCGCACTGGAAGGTGACCATCCTGCCTACTGACACCACCTGGTTCCTGGGGCGAACGGCGAAGGCGGGGGGCACTGCAGAAGAGTGGAAGCTCTAATTAATTGGCAGCCTAACACATTTTGATCATTCAGTGTTTTTAGAACATCCGTAAGTGCATATAAAATGCTCTCGTTTTTTTTCTTTTTTTACCCACACATATTATGCATTACATACTGTAGTGGTGGATGGAATAACAGTGACACAGGTTCATGATTTCCTGTTGCTGTCTGATGGTGGATGAGGGATGGAAGACAACTTACCCGTGTTGACTGGAAGAGAAGGAAGAAACAAAGAACAGTGGAATGAGTGATGCAGAACTTAACCATACAGCAACATCTTCTGACTGGATGACAACAAAATAATCCCCCTACCCCAAGCTTATTATTTTCCTTGAGTTATTTTAAGCATCTTCACATTCTTTTCACACCTGCCTTTGATTCTCATCCGTAGCATCTCTCACTTTTCCTTGACTATATCATGGTTTAAACTATTTCCTATGAATCTCCCATCATGTGCAGTCTCTTGTAAGAGTATGTACCCTGTAGGCTCTTGTGGTTGTAACGTGACAAAATGTGAGAATGTTCAATGTCTTTGTATCTAATGTATTTGAGGTTTTGTATGATAGACAAACCTAAGGTAGTGTGAAGTGGAAGGAAAATGTATAGCTTTAATAAAATTTTAGCTCTGGTCAGTGAGATTTGATGGAAAGCGTCATATTATAGACATCCCAGTAGGGATAATGTAGTAGAGAAATTTATCAAATGGTATCAGTCCCAAAATTTTCAGTTTTTGATTGGTAAAAAAAAAAAAAAAAAAAAGCAAAACGTAAAAATAAAAGAGCACACATTAACAATTGTGGTTGTACTGTGAGAAAATGTGAAAACGTTCAAGGGGTACAAATCATGTCGCAAGGCACAGTGTATGATTTTCTTTTCTTCTCTCCCTCAAGGTTAGGCCCTGCTATTTGCCAAGCCACAGTGGAAAATAGGAAATTGTTGTTAATCTTGCTTGTTTATATAAAGGCTAATTAATTGTTTTATTCTCAATTCATTCAATCTGCTTTGAAGTTGAATGTGTATGACTGTGTAAACATGTGAAAGGCCAGACTGAATGCACTTTAATCTAAGGCTGTCAGGTTTTGTTCTGTGGATTAGAGTGGAGTTGAAGATGGCATCCTGCCTTAGAAAGTTGCACTGACTTTTTAAACACATTACTGCCTTATACACGTACTGAAGCTTACATATACATTGTAGGATGTTTTTTTTTATCACTCTTGCTTGAATGAAAACATTAAAAAATGGTGATCTCATTCATTATTTTCCTTTGAAGATAAGACAAAAGCGGTAGTACATCCTTCATAAAAAGAAAAACATTGCACTCACCAGCTAACCTGTTCAATTACTTATTAACACAGCAAATCTGCCAGTCACATGGTAGCAAGCAAGTGCCTTTAGGCGTCCAGAATGGTGAATACGACTCGCTGAAGTTCAAAGTGAGCATCCAAATGGGAAGAAAGGGGATTTAAGTTACTTTGAACGTGGCACGGTTGCTATTGCCAGACAGCGTGCTCAGAGTAAACTGCTGATCCACTGCAACTTTCACACGCAACTGTCACTCGGGTTTACAGTTTTTCAAAAAACTGAAAATACAACAAGTTACAAAGGTACGTTGTTTGGACAAAAATATGTTGTCGTCAAAGGTCAGTGGAGAACGTGGAGATGATGCAGAGGCAACTCAAGCAAACACTAAATACAAACCAAAATGAGCAGAAAACACTGTTTAAAGGCACACAACACTATTAACCTTAAAGCAGATGGGCTACAACAGCAGAAGACCACATGAAGGTTGATGGCTGCTGAGCTCTTCTATTTAAACAAAGTATGAAATATGAGAACAATGATTGAAGTCATGGGATTAGTAAACATAGAGGCTAATTTAGATTAAAACTAATGATGACTTAAAGCTCTGAGAGATCAAAATTAATCACTGTTTCAGGAAGGAGACACAAAAACGTTTTAACTTCCCTAAAGGAACCTTCCTAATTTAAAACTCTGACTCCCAGGATTATCTCTTATTACTTAGTAGTTCTATTGCAAATTTATGAAAGGAACTTCTGCTGTGGCTCTAACTTAACCTAAAGTTTTATTTTCCATTTCATTATGAGACATCCATATATTTAGATACCTTGCTGCTCACTTGAATTATTAAGACTCTACTGATCTGTCACTTGGCTGCACCTCTTTCCTTCACCACAAAGAAAATCAGCTCCGGTACCCCTTGAAGCCTGTTTTTTGTTTTTTTTTTCTAAGGTTTGCAGAGAAAAGGGAAGAAAATGTAATTGGAACCATGCCACTTCCCAGCAAGCAACCACTGCTACCTTATCTTTAATTAAGTCCTACCGGCCTTGGTATATTTCACCCACAGCGACAAAGCAATGTGTTTAATTGAACGGGTCTATGAGCTGTCTTACTTCTCATTTTACATATCTGAAGGTGCCACTGAGGCAGAACAGCTCGGACCAAATGAATCTGTTTTCTTCTGGCCAGGTTAACGTTTCCTCAGACTCCCCGTAAACAAAGTGCTGCAATTTGCATCGCCTGTTAATGAGATGCAGAGAATGTTGCAGATTTTGTAGGAAACTAAAAAGAAGCAAATAAAATGTCCGTGCCGTGCTAAGAACAAGAGGGAGTGAGCTATCCGAGAGTCACTCCACTTTTGAACAAAAAAAAAACAACCTTTGTTGCTAAGCTTCTCAAGAGAAGGTGTTGGATATCTAATCTGACATTTGTACTGACCGTGTACAGTGAGGGTGGCAGATGCTTCAGATTTCCCGACCATATTCTCTGCCATACATGTGTAGGAGCCCTCATCTGGAGAGGCAACTTGGCGAACAATCAGAGTGTGGTCCTCCAGGATTTCAAATCTGTGGGCACAAAGACTCAAGAGATGAGACAAGAAGCTGAAAAACACCATGTGTGCGTTGTAATTTAAAAGTGGAGTGTTTCTGTACATCACCTGCCCTTAGGTAGGTCAGAGTCATCTTTCCTCCAGCGGACGGTGGGGACGGGGTCTCCTTGAACAACGCAGTGGAACTCCACGCTCTCGTCCGCCAGCAGCACCACGTTGCTGGGGCGCTTCACGAAGGTTGGCCGCTCTGAAGGGCAGAACAACAGGAAGAAGACACAGATATATCAACGCGATCATCAATCTCGCCACGGTATTTGTGGTGCCTGTGGAGAGGAGGCTGATCAGAGAAAAGAGGAATAAAGTGTGTCCACCACTTTCAGCAAATTATATTTTGACCAACATAAACGAAAAACATGAAAGGAAGCAACAAATTATGCACATTTAGAATGAAAGACATGAAAAAGGGAAATATACATTGTTGTTTTATTGTTTTTGGGGTTTTTTTGTTAAACGAACCATTTTATGTCTACATGCTACAACAAGTAGCAAATCAGTGACTAACACGGATGTTACTCTAGATATCTAGATGTGGTAAATATGATAGATTGGGGATTTGGTGCTAGATGGGCTAATGTGATTATTTTAGAAATGGCTGATTTATTACGATCATTCGCAGCCTTTTCTCATGTTTAAAGAAAAGTATCAGAAAAAGAGAACGCATGCAGTTATGCACATTATGTGGGCGACAGCGGACAGTGGAAACAGCAGAAAACCGTTTTCTGCTGTTTTCTGAGACAGCAGAGGGACAGAGGGAAACTATGCTAACAGGGTGAAATGTGCTAACTGCGGTATCCATGCCAATCCCATTTATGGCTAATAATACAAGTTGTAAAACACTATTTAAATTATGAATCTTTTCACTCCAGCTCTTTGGTGGTACTTTTTTTAATCACTCTCTCATACACATAGTGCAAAATTAATGATAGTTACTGGCTTTTTAAATGACATTTTCAATAAGTAATTTTCCATTGAATTGAATAACTTTTACTTTCCCCCAAAAGCTTTAAAATCAGGAGCAGCAACTTATTTTTCTTAAACTACAGTTATGCTATAAAAACCTTTAGTTCTGCTCCTCTCTAGTCTCGTAATGGAGATGTAGCAGCTCTACAAGGGACAGTGATATGAATTTATGTATGAAGGTATCATTCTGATATTTATGAAAGAGTGAACAATCATAAATGTAAGTATAACTGTGCACACAAATGCAGCAGCTTAGAGGGCAGGTGTCTGGTTTATTCATATTAGCTTATGAAACTCCAGAAGCAGCAACTGAAAGGAGCAGATCAGATCCCAACCTGGAAAGGAACACCAGTTGATTGAAGCTACAGATTTGTTGCAGGAAAAAAAAGCTTGTTTTTGACAAGATGAACTGAAAAGAACCCCTCCTGACCCCTCTAAGGGACAAAGGTGTACAGAAAATGGATGTATGGATGAACTGAAAAGAGAAAATTATGCTCACAGGGAAACGTGGTGAGAATATTCAAGCCCGGGTGCTACTCAGAGGTGAAAATCTCACCAAAAATGAAAAATAAAAAATGTTCTTCCTCGATCAAGCAGTGCTGGTCCTTCATTATTTAAAGACATGCTGCAACCCGTTGGTTTGGATCAATGCAGTGTAAGATCCATAGAGAGGAAAGATTATGAGCTATAAATGCACCTAAAGTTTGCAAGTAGTACCAGAAAAAACAGGAACAAGGATTGCTGACATTTGTCTACGAATAACTCACAGAATTTTTGTTTGTATGTTTGAGCTGATTTTTTAATTAAAGAAAGAAAATATAATCATTATTTATTCATTACTTGAGGAGTCCATAAATCCTACATGTGGTTTTGCAAGCAACCTCGTCCTTATTTGGCACAAAAAAAAAGAAGAAAAGTAACCAAACTGCCTTATCCGAACAACAGAAAAAGCAAAAGCCCTTCATGCAAATACCAGCCTATGTATTTGTCTTTTCAGCTGCTACATTTGTGCGTACAGCAGGTGTATGCTTCCCTACATCTGTTTTGCGGGATTACCTTTCCACCACCCATCAGGGACTCGGCAGCACTACAGCCACTACACTGCTACATCTACAAACTCACACCAAGGTCATCTAACCATTTGGCGCTGATAAGAGCTCTTCTGAGATGGAAAGTGTTAGTGAAAAATGGGGTTGAGAGACTGAGAATGGAGGGTGTGTTTAGGCATTAGAGCATGTAGAGAGTGTCAGAAGCACGGCTCCGTGGGGAGCTCTTACGCTGAAAGGGTCGTAACGTTGGATGCAGCGGGAGCAGACGTTCGGCACTTGTTTTGTGGGAAAACCTCTCCAACACTGCCAGACTGAGATGGCGGCATAATCAGCATAATTAACCGGTTATTACTATACCCCAGTGACAACAGTTTTATATAAAGTGGTCTGGCAAACCAAAGCAAGTGAGCTGTGAGGGGAGTTAGACTAAGTGAAGCAGTTAAAAAAAAACAAAAAAAAAACAGCTATAGTGGAATAACAAAGGAGTAAATACTACCTAGCACAGTGAGTACCGCGATCTCACTCTCCCTCTCCCCCACCATGTTGGTGGCGACGCAGATGTACTTCCCCGCGTCGCTCTTCCTGGTGTTGGTGATCATAAGCTTGCCGCTCCGGATCTGGAAGGGAGAAGCAGAGAACGACTGTTTGCACAGTTGTATTTACATGTCACGGGAGCGTGCGCGGCATCGGCGGATGTGGCATGTTTGTCGTGCATGTAATAATCGGTCTGCAAATTAAATTTGTGGCTAAGATCCGCAGCAGCTTCGATTCTCATTGTTACGCCATGTTTGCTTTCATGTAAGACGGCACCTGCATGCACACTCATCTTTGGCTAACTTCCTTTTGGAAAGAAAAAGGAATAAACAACTTTTTTTATGCACTTGATGGCATGACAGCGTAAAGAAAATCTGCACTGTCTTTCAAGCTCCACAGAAGGTCACCTATTATAAAATTACATAATTCATGCCCAGCACCGCACAAGAACCCTGGGAACAAAGAAGGGGGGCCTCTTTGTAGAGATGTTCCTTAGATGTTCTGTCAGCCTGCTTTGCCTTTCCAAACTTTTTACCCTTTCTTTGTGCATATCTATGCACACACACACCAACCCTTTCCTTACCCACAAGAGGCTAAAGATATGTGCTCTCTGCCACGCTGTTTTCAGCTGTTTTCAATACACTCCCACAAATGTCTTTATGTTGTTTTGAAAAAAAGAGCTGCTGCACTGATAGTCAGCAGCTAGCCAGTGTTAGAGGTGAAATGGCAGCAGCATTGAGTAGATACTGTAGATGGGAGAACACGCTGATCTTAAGACCTCGATACAAAAGACCAGATCTACTTTTTACATCCAGTCCTCTGAAACCTTCTCCAAGGAATCGGCTTCAATTATAAACCTTCAGCCAGACTATTATGCTTTTAGGGCTTCTTCTTTTCCCCACCTACACTCCGATTTGGAATCAAACTATTCATGTTTGCCTGCTAGTGCAAGGCGCGAAGCAGCTTTGGCATTTGTTAGCAAGGAGTCATGGGGGGGCCAAGGCCGCCTGCGGGGCCGCGTCCAAAAAGCAGGCGCTATATGCTACACAGCACCTGTCTTGGTGGGCGCTTTAAACCCACCACATAGCAGAGAGAATGCACCATTAAATTGCTGCTGGAAGGATGAAACCAGCAGCCTCTCAGTTATTAGTCAGTCTCCTTCAGGCTGGCCTGACATCGCAGCACTAGTGATTAGTCTTTTTTTAATGTCAATCTCTAGTAAACCAAAGGAGCTCAAGGTTAATGACTCTTTTTTTTTTTTGATTCAGCAGCCATTCTTCCTCCTGTTTGATTATCCTAAAATATATCCAAAATGCACAAAACATGTGAGAACATAGTATAAATGCTGGTAGTAAATACTTGGTAAATAATTAAAGTTCCGAGATGAAGCACTAATTGTCAACATATTCCAGGATCCATGACATGAACATCGATGCTGCTGGATTTGTGATTAATTTTTTAATTGTCTTTTTCATCACTTCAATTCAGTTCAGAATTATTTTACATATACCAAAGGCAAAATAAATTCTATTGTAAGTCACATCATCTTAGCCTCTTCAGGGTTGTAGTGATGGAGATGCTCTAGGTAGGAAGGATCTCTGGTAGCAGTCAGTCTCTCAATGAATCTGAAGAGGCCTCTGACTGAACAATGTTGATGTTTGAGAGATTTATGAATTCATGCCAATCGCCCAGTTTCTGGGCAGTAAGGACAATGTCTCGGGTAAAATTATCATCCAGCTAATCCACCTGTTTTTATTTTGTTACTTTTTTTTGTCTGACTGTGAAACTCCAGGCAGAGCGACGCTGGTCAATTATGGTCAATAAAAGATGTTTTTAAAAAAAAGATGCCTCCTTCTCTCGCAGATCTTCGGTTCTGCTCTGCGACCATTGAGCCTTCTTTTCAACTTCTCCGGGTTATGGCGCAGGTATTATTTCGGCTTTTATGAAGAACTGTGTGTCAAATATCTCTAGGAAAATGAAAATCACACTTTCTAAATCAAACTGGGAGCTGAGGACTTCTCAAGAACCAAAAAGTAATGTAGCTCAAAACAATGTTTATCTCACTAAAGTTGCTCACTCTTATTGCCTCTGTTCCACCATGTTTGCTGTAATAGCAGCTGTATTAACAATTCAAGCAAGTCAAGGGATTTCTTGACTGAAGGCTTCTTATTTTTCCACAATCTTCTATTTCTATCAATTGAATTTGTGGCAGAGACATAAATTATGTCTCTGTCACAAATTGAACAGTAAATCTCACTCTTATTGCCGTTTTAATCATAAATAAACTTTGGGAAGCTGATGTGCTTAAATGTATTGTTTGCATAAATCATATAAAGATCTGTTCAAACACCATTAGCCAAAAACTTATGTGTCAAAATTCTAAATATTACTGAACAAGATAACTATCTTCAAATTCCCATTATTAACTAAAAGCTCATAACAACATTGGAAGCAGCCACGAGTTTCTTGTGCACTTCTTTGGTTTCCGTGCAGCCGCTAATGTCTTTGAGTGAGCACCACTGAAAAAGACCAATTTCCAAACAGAAAAAAAGATGATTAGGGAGGACAGAGACGGGCGCGTGGAGAGTACAAAGCAAAAGGCAGCCTTTGTATTTCCCCTCTGTGAAGCCTCCCCCTTCCCGCAAGCTCTGATCTGGTCCTCTTCTTAAATCAGAGGTAGCTGCTCTGTCCATCACCATCCCCCAGAGAGCCTCTACCTGTCACTCTCCACCAACATGAGCTTTGAGTCTCTTCCTGCTGTCCGTATAAACAAATCTGAGGCGAGCGTGTGCATGAACAGTGTCAGACAAATCCAGAAATGAATTTTATTTTGCTTTCTGTGTCCTGTTCTTGAGTTAAATTGTTGTATTTTGCTACTATATTAAATTTTTCCTAAGTATATGTCAAATAAACTTTTTTTTTTTTACTTCTTTAAAGGGCTAATCTAACATAGTTGCATAATGTGTAATTATGTTAATTTTCCTCTTTTTGGATGTGTGTTAAAAAAAATATTTTGATGAGAGGTGAGCAAAACGAATAGCTGCTTTGTAGCAAAGTTTTGACCATATTGAGAGAAGTGGGCCATGTTTATGGACAGAGGAATGTGTATTACTGTGATGCGTTCGCCTCTGTCATCCAAGTTGGCGCCATCTCTCCTCCAGGAGATTGTGGGCTCAGGGTGTCCACGGGGGGGTTGGCACTCCAGCACTGCAGGCTCTCCAACGGCAACCATGACGTCAACGGGGTTCTGTCTGAAGTCGTCCCGCAAAACTGAAAAAAAACCGCACAGATATATTCAAATTTAAACAGAGAGGAGGTTATTACAGACATTGTTTTGGCTGGGGTTTTGTCAGACGCATGATGCAAAAAGAATTTCAATTTTGTCAGTATCTGACATTGCTATAACCAATAAGCTGTTTAGGGAATAATTGATCAATTTTAACCTCTGATCAATTGATATGGTGCATCCTAAGCTCCTTTTTATGAGTCTGGACACTTGTGAGACAGTTGTTTGCCTTACAGAAGAATGAAAGGATGCGCTTGAATATAGCTCATGAGAATAGTGGGATGCGGACGCTTCCCACTGCAGGAGGCTAAAAGCCACCACAGCAATTTATCATCTTTCCTCAATGAGTAGCCTGAGTGCTGAGAAAGCAGCCAGAGCTGAACCGGAGATGCGGCGAGCTTGCATCTATTCCAAAAGTGTGTTATTTTCAGTGGTTACAGGCAGCTCTCATCTCCACCATAAACAACAGGCACATCAAGGCCTTCACTGTGCAGCTTCCAGCTCCGCACATTTCAAGGAAGCTCAGGTTGGAGCTTCAAAATGTAACGTGGAACAGTTTGTCGGGATGGGAACACCTCCTTTTTCTTTGCATTCCGACTGAGAAGATTTCCTCACCTGATGAGGTGAGCGACATGTTCGGATGTAGACAACTGTGCATTGAGTGACTGCTGCTGAGCATTTCCCAGCTTTAAATTACAAGGCAGAGGGGAGGGCTCATATCCAGAACAAGCCGAGGGGAGCCAAAGCAGAGCAAGCAGAACAGCTAGTCGAGTCGAGCAGGGGTGAAAAGACAGGAAACAATGGGGAAAATGCATAATCACTCCCAGATGGTGGCAACCCACTCACCTCTGGCTACAAATTTCAATATATCACGGGGCAATAAGGTCAGAGATGCATGACGAGCAACGCAGCAATGGGAGAACAACTCAGAATGACCTTCTAATTGGAATTAGCGAATTAGGGCTTCTCTCTCCCGTGTTGGCCCTCCGATACACAGGACACCGCTGCGACTAACTGTCTACGTTTGACTGAAAGCCGATGGGAAACAGCTGTCGGACGACCCCCCCCCTCGACCCGCCCCACCTCGCCGCTGCCAACACCGCCGCGTTACATGATAAAAGACCCTCCTCGTGGGATGCGGAAACAAGGCTGAAGTTACCTCAGACAGGAAGAAGCCGAGACCATCGCAAGTCTGTGTACAAGAGCGTACGTATGTGCGCGTTGATTGATTGACTGATACCATCGCATAATTCCGAAGGCAATCAAGTTACACATCTGCTTTTGCTATTGTGTGAGGCCCAAATGTTTCTGTAGAATGTGAAAGCTTGGATTAGCTCCGAAAGGCCGTTTGTTAAAGATCTATTTTTGATGATAGTGCAGCACTTAGTGTAAGAGGAGAGGAAAGAGAGGCACGATTAAAGGCGGTGAGACCTTGGGATGGTTAGTGAAGAATGTTCTTGTGAGTGTGGGCTAGTGGTCGCACGTCATACTAATGGTTTCTAAGCACATAAAGAGAGACTGGGTGAACTGTATTAGTTGAACTGTTTATATTCATAAAAAGGAAACATGCATCTGCTTGAGAGAAAATTCTCAAATGTTCAAACCCTAAGCTATTCTGTACATTTTCGCTTTACTGTCTTTGACTTTACAGCTCAATGTTCACAAATTTAAATCCACGTTCATCTTGTTGTTATTCTGTTTCTTTTTTTGGCATATTTAAGATAAGGTTGTTTTTTTTTTTAAAAGGGAAGACTCAGTCACTGTAATTTTTTTTAATCTTATAAATCTGCATCTTATACTTTTGCACGTCATATTTTTGCGATTTTAAAAACCTGCTTGTTTAGCGCAAGCTTTTGCAACTCTCTCTGCTTTCTTTCCTCCCTCCATCTCATCCCCCTCAACCCCACAGATGAGAATCTCTCAGCCCACTTCAAAGCGTCCGCCCCTGGCCTCACCAGTCTGGATCTGACAGTGTCTGACTTGCTGTTAGTCCTCTAGAGCTTGAGCCCCGGCTTTAAAAAAAGGTCTACTGCAGCCAAGCTCCCAGTAATCCTTTCTGCAAAGTCCAATGGGGCTGAAAAGGAACACCATCATACCCCACAGACAGTGCATGTGGGGGTGCACTAACAGACTCCCTATGACACCATCACTGCAATGGGACAGGTAAGGGAATATCTGTACACTCCCTGCAGAAAAAAACCAACACTTTTTCAGCTTTTTTCCCCCCATTTTGACAGCTTTAATTTATCCAACTCTGATGCCTCATTCACCTTATAAATTTGGTATTGTAGATTCCGCTGCACATGGTTTTGGTGCAATTATCCTCCTACTCTGCTTCTAAGTCAACAGTAGTATTGCTTGAATGAAATGTGGGTGTTGAAAGTTACTGGCAAATTCACCACAAGCAAGAACCCAGCTGCGCGCGCTTTGGTGTCCACTCCACAGCATAGCAGCAGAATACAATAAAGGAGAGCTTCTCTGCATGGCTGATAAAGGAAGTTTTCTTTTCTTTTCTTTTCTCTCTTTGGAACAATAGAACTCCCTGGTCCCTTTGATTTATTGGACCCTATTTTATGTTATTTTAAAACATTAGAATGTCAAGCAACAAAACCACCGTTCTTTTTTATTACAATCAGCAAGACTTATTATTACCATAATCAGTGGCAACAAACTATGCAACCACAGACTTGTGATGTGTTCTGCACAATTATGTTAAGATAAAAGACGCAGTGTTTTTATTCATTTCTGAAGGTTTTCAGTAGGAATCTTGTTTCTATAAAAGCCCATAGAAGCATGAATTAGATGTAAGAGGTGCATCGTTGCATAAAAGATGGCCAGTGTTGTTTCAATATAGATGAAGTCAGGTTCTTTGGTCATAAAGGTCAGTGCATTATATTAAAAACTCACGCTTTTCTGAAGTCTTTCAGCCAGAATTGATAAACTATCAATGAAATGTTCCCACAACTGAATTGCTTCAGCAACCAATACCAGATCATAGGCAGCAAAAAAGACATTCCCAAAGAACACAGGAATGGCTGGAATAAACATGTAAATGTGATGATGCAGCAGTAATCCTTTCTTAAGCTGTGAATTTTCCCCTTTTTCCATTATTTTTTGAGTCAGGCTTCATCGACCTTCATTATGCTTCCATGTTGTAAATAGCATAAAAGCACAAAGAAGGCTTAAAGTTGATTTTGCATTGCCTTTAGGTCAGCAACTGTGGTCTATATGTAATGTAATATTAAATGTATATGTATATGTATGCATATACTGTATGTAATAATCCCTACCTGGGTCATGGTGATTATTCCACAGCTTAGGCGGAGTAATCTAATGATAGGCTACTATTAGTTGGACAATCCACAAATTTGGCTTTTGCCAAGAAGAAATCTATTGTTGAAAGAAAACCATGAGATTAAAATGTTTTGTATGGTTACCATACACACAAACCCACATCACTGTCACTCTAGTATCAGCCCAGGGACAACCGTCACCAAGCCCAGCTCCATTGTTGCCAACCAAAAGTGAGCAGCCCTACATCCGAAGAAGGACTGTTCTATGGAATACTGATTCATCAACTGGAAACCTTCCTTTTCAAGGGGGCTGAATACTTTTGCAAAGCACAGTACAAGTAAATACACATTCTAAGTCAGTGGAATACCCCAATCAACATGGAGAATACATGTCCACACACTTCAAAATGATGAGCTGCCAAATTTACTCCAAATACCTTAAGGTCACATTTTGTTTTCATAAAGCCTAAAATCCAAACATAAGCTGCACAACTGAATTCAGCAATGAGTTGTCAGACTGAAGGTTGTGACAGCATTTTTATAGCTAATGGCTTTACAAGAGCACTGAGGGTTGTTTCTGACAGTTCTATAGTCCTGACTGAAAGACGAACCTGAATCTGGTTGAGTGATCATGTCCACAAGTTCAACTGGAAAAAGCATCACCGTGCTGTTTCAGTGAATTTTTGGTGCGCGCCTCCTTCATTTGTCAATAGTTCATCCGAGTTAAAAAACACACAGCCAATTGTCAAAGGAATCTCTGTGTTTAACACACTTAATCTTATAGTTCTGTATATTTGTAGAAAGTGCGGGCGGAAAAACTGCAGGAGAAAAAAATTTTCATCAAGGAGGAGTGAATGCTGCAAATCTGCTGACTTTCTGTAGACAGAAAACTGGTTTTATCCAATTTAAATAATAAACTGAACTTGACTGCTTTGTTGGATAACCAGGATCAATTGGAATGTGCGCATGATTGGATTGAACTTATATATACTGTATGTATACAGTATATATACATATATATTTTATTTTTCGTAAAGGGCCTTAAATTACATTAAATTGAAATTTGGACCAATTGTGAACACACCAGACTTAATTAACAAAATATGTGCCAACTTATGAATTTGTTATTAATTATGAAAATGAAGGAATAAATGGTTGCCATTGAGACCTTCAAGATAGAGTGGACTGCTTATGTAGACAGGTGTAGATGACTAACTATTCAGCAACAATCTGAAACACTTTAGTCTATTAATAATGTTGTTTCTTAGCACTTTGAGCGTTGATGAAGTCTTTAACTTAACAAATCTTTGACCCTCTCCATGCACCTTGGGAGACGGTTTAGTTTTGCCAGAAAAGTTTTAGTTATAATGAGACATAGCGTACGAATCTCCTAAACACCAATGCACATCTGTCTCATTTGAGATGGTGTGTTCTCTTGTCTTCTCAATTTTAAAGTAGAAATAGGCCATATTTAAAGGTTTACTCATTTAAAGTTCCTACACACTTTGATCAAACTAAAACAGTGAATATTAAATTAAATAAACATGCTCTCATTACATTTATCTCATCTGAATCATCAAGGTGCTAACAACTCTGGCACTGCTGTTGATATAGTCAAGAAATTTTATTTTTAACAAAAATAATGTGCTTTATATAACGCTTAAATATATATTTTTTCAAACATTATTATACACAAAAAAATATTAAATAAAATCATTATCCTTACATTTTGAGGATTTCCTATAAATAAAGCTGTTTTAATTCAAACCCCCTTCAAACTCTGAAAATAAAAACACTGTCAATAAGAAATCCTTGAATTTTCTCACAATCCCATCTCCTGACCTCTCCCTACCCCCAAACTCTGCGCATCTTTCCACCACAGCCTTCTCTTTTCCCCCACCGCCTCCTCTTTCTTGTCCTGCTCCTAACTGTAGAACTGAAGTCTGCAGAGACACAAAGCTGCAGGAGAAACAGCTGCTCCAGAGAAGAAAAAAAAATGAACACAGTATGTGCAGCTCATATAGAATAGGTGGTCAGATATGTGGAACAAAGAGACAAACAACAACAAAAAATCGCTCATCCAGGAGGTCCAGAGGGCACGGTGCCCCCTCTGGAAGAAAACTACCAAAGCTAACAATATAATATGAGCTGCATCCAAGCAAATGTAGCGAGAAAACAAAGGTCTTCCAACTCAAAAATCATAACACACACAGAGGCTCCAACTCATAACCTTGCCACATGAGATTTATAAAATCCGCATCCAGCAGACAGTGCACTCTGCTTATAAAGGAAACAAAAATCCCTTGCCCGTCCTCCCCAAGCTACCCTATTTGAATTTCATTTTCCTCAAATAAATCATTACTCAAAGAAGTCCCTGGGCAAACAGACTTTTCTGCATGCAGGGCCATAAATCTATCTTATGCTTGGTGAGCCAATTAAATCAACACAGAGGCTCACTTACTGGGATAAAGCTTCTAGTTACAATATTTGTTGGGTCTTTTAACTCTTAGCATTTCTCCTCAGATTTAAAAAAAAACACACTCCGCTAAAGCTCCAGCTGCATAGTTTGATATTCCAATGTAAGATGTGTTGTTGTGGACAATTTGGGAAAGTTTTGGTAATTCCATATTCTCATTGGAAAACAGTCATGAGAAACAAAATTAGTTATTTAAGCAACTAGTTGTTGTTTTTTTTACTTTTTTGGGCTAGTAAAATAGCATATGGGTTTTTAAGCAGTCAAAAATACAAAAGTGGAAAATGAAACTGGGTTTAATTTTCCCTTTTAATGTTGAAACTTCTAAAAACATATTCACCAGCAAACAGACACAAAAATGGGTTAATTTTCTTTATTTTTAGTTTTCAGACATTCCTAGTTCTGTGACCATCAACTGTAGGTGGCGCTGTTCCTCCTGTACACCTAAAAGAAGTTGACCTGTGGAATAAAAAAAAACTATGGATGGGAAAATATATGAAATAAATAAATCACCTACTTATTTTTGTTTTAATTTTTTGTTTTGAGTATGGACCAGTCGGTTTCTAGGGGGGGAAATCATGTAATTTTAACTTCACCGAGACCTGTTGCAAAGGTCAAAGGTGAGTGGGTAATCGAGGGATGGGATGAAGATTAAGGTGTGCTTAATAGGTATATATTGGAAATTTAATGGGATTTATTTCATAGGGATTTTGTAAAGTTCTTATTTGGACATCTAAGAAAGTGATTTTTGATGTCTAAAAATTAAACTTCTTAAACTTACAAACCACATAAATAGATGCTATCAGTATTTACATGGTCCATATTAGAAATGTGGCTGGGTTCTATCTAAATAATTACTTATGAAGTTCAGGTTGTTTTTTTTGCTTGTTTGTTTTTATCATTCAGGTACCCTAATGAGCATGCGCATAGCCAAACCTTATCCTCACTGCAATTCATGCTGCTTAGATTTAGTCTTACTTGACTGTAAAAATTGTGACCACTATAACCTAATTAGGGGGCTTTACAACATTGGTTAGTTTTTGTGTAAATGACTGTGATTATATTTGCCCCATAAATATTTTTCAAATTGTGCCAAAAAAAAACATGAAGTAATGAAGGTGTCAGAATATGAAAAAATAGACCAATTTGTTATTTTTTTGCCAATGATCTTGGGTTTTTATTATTTCAAATATAGAAAGTAACCCAACCAAAACAAAATTGATCTTGGCTTGTATTTCATTGTGATATTTTGCATCTAAGAAGAAATACTTAATGACCGCTTGTTTTATCAAAGTGGTTTCTAATAAGAAAATCCAATTAAACGAAAAATGCACAGGTCGCAAATATACTAAAAACATGCAAACTAAGGGTATGTAAATTTGTTCAGACTTAACCTTTTATTTATTCCACTGCACAAACATTTAACTAAACAGAAAGTCCTCTGTGAGCTCTAAAGAAAAACCTAACGGGCGCACGGAGTGGACGTACGCATATTTAGATGAACTGTGATTTGACAAGGGGATTAATGTGCACCGTAATGCAATGGGGTTTGAGCGCACGGATGGATGCACTGCTTCAGCCGTTTCTAGAAGCTGTGACACCCTAATCCGGTTGATGTACGTGCAGAACATATCACTCGTGAGAGGCAGATACAAAAAACAGCTGAAAGGATTGTGTAACCTCAAGTTCAATCTCCCTCATACTTTGAGTTCATCATATCCCTCTATCAGAAGGTAAGGATTGCTGGGAAAGAGGAGGAGAGCAAAGATATGAAAAGACAGGCGGCCATGAAGTAGATTAGGAGAATTAGTGAGGTGGCAGAGGAGTCGGGTTAAACAGAGGCTAAACAGATTTTGTGGCATTAGGAAAATCGTCAGTAACCAAAAAAATGAATGGGTTTTCTTTACTTCTTCAGTTGTAGGGTTTATTTGGCTCACAGTGCTACAACATAACTGGAAAAAAAACCTCATTACTGTACAACAGGACTTTTTTTTTATAGAATATGTTGTTTATAATGAAGTCATTCCTGCACATAAGTTATGATGTACTCTGGAACAAGAAGCAATAACAGAAATTACTCCGTACTTGGAGCTGCCACTTTAACCAAATGATACAATTAGCTCAAGCACCGCCACCTTGTATATTGAATTGTTATTAGTCAAATACTAAAAATCATTCTGGTTGCCAGGATACTGCGTCGACTCAGGGGTCAATACATGTGGGTAATGAGGAGACGTCTAAGGTAAATATTGAGCAGACCAGAACTTATTGTGCTTGGACTAAATGGACATATAGCTAATAATAACAACCTAATTAACTATAAATCATACACTCAAAAATGTTGCTTTTATAGAAGAGTGAAGAAAGACATTGCAGTAAGAAAGCTATTAGGAGGTCCGTTAGCAGTTTGCAGCAAGCCACATAAGGGGAAAATAAAAAAAGAAAAAAAGAAAACGAAATTGGTGGACGCTTCAGCTGTGGCGACATTTGTAGGGGCTCTGATCAGAGTAGATGGGAAGATGAATGGAGAAAAATCAATGGCAATCCTGAAAGATTACCATTTATCTGGGAAATTCTTGAATCTAGGACCAAAGATCATCTTTCAACGTCTCAACAACCCTGAGAATGAAGACAAATGTGAATAGAACTGCCTCTTTGGCATGTCAACACATTTCCAAAAGCCCTGGTGATTAACCTTTCATTTTATTCAAAATGACCAGCAACCAGGGAGGTCCTAGATCAAAGCTCATCAATGTTTAAAATGGCATAGTCAAAGTCCAGATCAAAATCTAATTGGTGATCTGCTGCAATACTGAAAATATGTTTACATATTTAGACACTCTCCATCCAACCAGGCAATTTAGCCAGGATGAATAGGTGAAAAAATATTGACCAAAAGGAATTGAAATTGTTAGATTTCTGTTTGTGTAAAAAATTTAATCCATGTATCCTTTGAATTCCACGACACAATTCATTGCTTTGTGTTGTTTATTCACATAAAATCCCAATGAAATGCATTGGAATTCATGATTGTCACATGGCAAAAATGTTTAAGGGGTTTGAATACTTTCGCAAAGCTGACTCACAAAGCTGTCAAAAATGTCCACATGCTTAAACTTGAACTTATAGTGTTATTGTGAGTGGCCACATAATGATAACTATGTGTTTCGGGCTCCCAGGCTGCAGGTGCAACCTCCCCGTGTCAGATTGCCCTTTGTCATATCTGTGGTTTCTTACACAAGTGTATGCGTGTTCTGTCTAGTTGTGAAATTGTGCATTCCAAAAACAATGAATGGTTGAGGTTAAAACTAATTTCCAAGATATTTGAAAGAAAACAATATAGCTTATTCTAGTTAAATGATGTTCCCGATAATAAATTACTATTAAAGTAAATTAATTAAAGAAACGGCTTCATGACATGTACAGGCACAGAGGAATTTGGTGACTTCTCAGGTGTAGAAGGGCTAAAAGTAAACTAAAGTATCTAAAAACAAAATAAATATAAATTTGAATCAAAATCTTACAGAAAAATTTACATTTTATTTAGATATGTTTATAGAATGGGGAAAAATATTTCTTTAAAACAGATGAGTTTTCAACTTAAGTTCCACGCAAATCAGCTGCCCCATAAATTCCAACAAAATAGGAGCAACTGTAGTATTTTTTTCAATTAATATTTTACTCATATGTAGGGTCAGAGTGTTTCGTGAACTTGGACTATGATTTATTTTTTTACTCGGCCACAAAAAACTCCAGGTAGGTTTGGGATGAAACAAATGATATGTGGAAAAGCTCCTCATGCCAACAGTTGTTACGACAGAGCATCTGGGAATCAGTTTCTCCAAAAGCACTGGGAATTGTATGAAGTCTTGGAAAAACAAGATTTAAGAAGAAAAAAAAATTTTGTGTACTGTTGTAAACTACAAATTCCTTCATGATACAGAGAGAATGTGGAAAGGGGTGTGGTCAAAGATCCCACTCCCTATCTTCTCCAGCCTTGAGAAATATTATAGAATAGAGAAAGACTAAGTGCAATCAAATTAGCAAATAGGAGCTGCAAGAACAATTATGGCTTTTTTTTTGGTTGTTGAAAAATTGATTTTTAAAAAGCATTTTTATGTGAAATGACGCTCTGCAGTAAAAAAAAACAACAACAAAAATCTTGTTGGCTTTGTACACATCTCTAGTAGAGTTAACAACAAGTTCCTCCGCATCCGCACAGACTTGAATTATTTCTTCAGGCAATTACTGAATATAAAAAAAATCCATTAAATAAATCACTTTTAAGTATATTACAGAAATAAAATCAGCAAAGGTTTGATTTGTTTTAATCAAACCGAGCTTTTATTAGGCAAAGTAAATAAACAGAGAGCAAATCAGACAAAAAAACTGGCAGCCGAATCTTTTTAATAAGTGCAAATAGATTCATGGAAGTCTGTCCTTCCTCAGGGCATGAAATGATTGTGAAAAGAGAGCTCTGTGTAACGAGTTCTAGGAATAAAAGCAGCCAAAGCAATCAAGTTAGCCTCTTTTTGATTTTCCGCACAGCGTTTTATTTACAAAGACAGAGTGCTTCCTAAAGATGCCTATAAATCACATGAACCTACAGAAACAGATTATGCATGTGGGCGGTGTTTGCTGTTTCCACCTGTTCAGTTCTATACAGGATGCTTTTATGTAGAATGCAATATATTCCCATTATGAATCTGCTTGTTACATGCCTCCTTCGTTGTACTCCTACATTGTGTTGGAGTATTTTTGGCTAAATAACGTCTATTTGTATTTGAATATACAGCTTAAAATGATTAATTTTTCTGGTTTTACTTTTTATAGATATATGTCTGAGTAAAATGAACATTGAACTTTTATCCTATGAACCACTGACCACACGCCTGAGAAATTCCATGCAAAAATGTAGTTTGATTTTCAGAACGTAAGAGGTGATCAAAATATCAAAAAAGATGCAGTGCTTTCAGACCTCAAATGATGCAAAGAAAACAAGCTAATTTTCATTTAGAAACAACAATACTAATGTTTTAACTCAGGAAGAGTTCATAAATCAATATTTGGTGGAATAACCATGAGGATTACATTTTTTCCAGAGCTGTATATGTGGTAGTTGAAAACAAAAAATAGAAGCCCCCTAATTGGTAAGTAGAAATCCACTGTGTACAATTCAATCTCAGTATAAATATAGCTATTGTGTGAATGGATAATAATAAATAAATTCATAGATAACTTTGTAGTTGGACAATGTGAATATGTTCAAGGGGTAAGAATAATGCATCAACAGCAGTGAACTGTGTGTTATGTCCGATTCTGTTGGTTTCAATACGACATGTCTCAAGCATAAACCAAAAAGGAAAATCAGTCCAACAAAACTTTTCACAGAATTTATGGTTTATGGAGCTCATTTCCACTTTAGCCCATTTCTCCTCGACTTTAGGAGGCAGTGTGAGGCGACTATAGCACTGCAAAACACGTTTAGAAGCAAAAAACACAGTTGTCAGTAGCAACATGACGACACACAAAGATGACTGTCTTCACCAAAAGGAGCTCTTACTCATCCGTCCACCACATTTTTCCGTGTGGAATTGTCCAAGTAGACAGGGAAGCTTAAATGACGTACTTTGAACGCCATTTCAGTAATTCCGTTAAAGATATAATTCTCTTTTGTAAAGATGATAATGGGAAGTAGGAGTGATTAAATGGATAACAGTAATGAGCTGCAGGCACAGGAAGAAGAGCAGGAGGGTGTTGTTGAAAGCGGGCTGAAATGGCAGTAGAACACAAGCAAAACCACTGCAGTGCTGAACTCAAGGCACTATGACCTATATAGTGAGATCTATACTAACAACACCGGCCCTTTGGGACCTGACCTTCTGCCAGAGGATTGCCTCCAATCCCGCTCCCATGGCACATAAGCGTTGCTTTATTACTTTTGCGGCTTGTACCAGCTGTAAAGCAATTACACGTATCATGTATTCAGACTGAGACAATACGCATTTAAGTCAGTTTGTGATGTAAATCAGACAAAATACCTCGATTTAACCGCTGATTGTCAATACCAGAGAGCACCTGAATCGCTCAGATAGCAGGAAGAGGATTTCTCAGAGAATGGGACTGGTACAAAACCAAATCAGGTCCTTTTCTTCTGGATAATGAAGACAACTGGAGGCAGTGGAAATGTGGTCCTTTCACACGAGGGCCAAAAGTCCCTCTCATGAAAGCAGAGGGAAAAAAAAACCCCACACACGGCACCCTTTAACCCTCTCATTAGTGTAATCCTGCATGAGAAGAGTAAATTGTCATGAATAAATCCACTTAGAAACTGGCGAATGAAAGACTTTCAGTTTGAGATGCTTTTCATTACCATTTCAATAAGCGTGGCAAAACGTTGGCAGTGTTTGACAGAGTAATTGGGAGCATTAACAAGTAGATAAATATGGTTAGCAGAGGGAGGTGCCAATGTATGCCTGTGTATGTCAATTAATTCTATTTATCGCAGACAAAAAAAAGTACATTTGTAATTTTTTTTTTCTCTCTCTCTTCTAAATAGGTGTAATGAATTAGCCCTGGAGGAGGGAGATTGCAAGAAAGGCTTTGTCTGACAAAACAAAAGAAGTGGAAAGCAGACCTTGAGACAAATGTATTCTGGTACTGGCCCAGAGAAACCTTTGTTTGAGCAGATTGACCTCAGCAATGGTGTTTTGGAAGATTTCCTCAGGCTAAGTCTGAGTTTTAAATAAGCACCTTTCATGAACTGTACACAAAAAGGAAAGAGGGGCAAACTTCAGGGTATGCGCAATTACACACTGCAGACAGAGCATAAATCTTGCTCTTAGTGGGCTACTCTTTGCGAGAATGAGCATCTACACTAATTCCTGCCTGGTTTCTTTTTGTACCACAAAAAATAAGAAAAAGAAAAAAAAAGAAGGAAAATGTGGGTAGAAAAATAATAAAGTGCAAAACCCAGGAGAGATGCTCCGAGATAGGAATGCGCCCAGGTCACAAAAGAGGAGCAGAGGAGGAAGGAGGAGGGAAGAGGATCAGGAAGAGTTGCTGATGGGGAGGGCAATTCTGTAACAAAGAGGAAAGTGAGCCAGACAAAGACATACATAGTGTAGAAGCACGGGTAGGAGAAGGAGATTCAGACACAAAGAAACAAAGAGCCAGAGTGAACGAAGTGCTGCCATCAGTCGACATAACAGGCGGTGTTTGCTTAAAGGTGAGCCTGGTGCCAAAACACACAGGATCGCGGCTGAACAGAAACACACGCCGTGCACGCACGCACTTCTAGTTACGACTGTGTTCTGCATCTTAATGCACCCTGAGGTGCCAAAGTCTTTCCCCCCATCATCAATCTGAGAGACAACTCAGGGCCCAGGAGAAAAAGAGAGAGAGAGAGAGAGGGAGCAACCGTGTGCAAATATGTAACATCCGCCTATAGGACGAAAGAAAAGAAATTCATAAATCGGGCAAAGATACCAAAATGTCATGAGCGGTTGGACTGAATGTATTCTACGCCATAATATGTTGGTGTATAGATGCAGATTTTACTGCCAGATACACAGCATAACAATGTTTTTTTTATTATTTTTTATTTTTTTATTCAAGCAAGGGGAAATTACTTTTTTTGTGACGAGAAAACATGCTGACAGTGCAGGTGCAGATAGCAGAAATGACGTGACATTTAGGCAGATCCTCACAGCAAATGCTGCAAAGGCATTGTCGAGCAGTAGGGGAAATACGACAGAGGTAAAAAATACCATAATGATCGGTGGTTCTGCTGTATTTGGAAGCTTTTTGTCGGAGGTCTGATGTGAGTAACAAGGTGATCACTACAACACATTACAAAACTCACTGCATCAGCTGTGACTTGTGATACATTTTCTTCAAGAGAGACTCTATATAAGCTACTTAAGATCCTATTACAAAACAAGCCTGATAGTTAGGGGGCAGATTTGTTTTCAGTTCTGAGTACTCCTATTAAGACTCAATCAACTAATTTATAAATAGAGTCCATCTGTGGTTTCAATACAAGTAGAGCTGGAAGGTTTGTTACTAGTCTGTCTTTGTGAAGAAATCATGAAGGCCGAAGGAATTTGAAGTGAAAGTCAATTATAAACCAATGTGTTTAATCCATCATCCGAAAACGTAAAGTGTAAGACGCAACTTCAAATCTACCAAGACATGACCATCATCCACCTAAAGTTACAGCACCAGTATGACAATCTACTGACAGGACAACTATTGGTCCTGGACACCATAAGTGTGGCTTTTTTTAGAAGGTGGCAAGAAGAAAGCCATCTCTAAACAAAATGGAAACAGAAAACTTGTGACTGAAAATGTTCTGGTCAGGTGGGAGCAAATGTGAACGTCTTGGCATCCGTGTAGAATGTCAGAAAAGTCAGCTTTTAAGAAAATCAGGTAAAGGCGGGAAAAAAAATGGAGACTATTGTTAAAGGGTTTGGATGAGAGCCCCAAATACACAACAAGAAGTACAATGAAAAGGTTTAGATCAAATCACAAACCTGTTGACCTAAATTTAAATGAGAACTTGTGACAAATATAAAACGTTACGTTTCATTGTTCTGTGTTCTCCATCCAATCTGACAGCAACTGATTGCAAGGAAAAGTCAACATTTCTGGAAGTGCAAAGCTGGCAGACGACCATGACAAACACTTGCAATTTTATTTGCAGTAAAAGTTTGAGTATGAAAACCTTTGCAAGGGTATCAACCCAAGAGAGGTTTAAGAAAAAACAATCCTAGCATAAAATTGTAAATGTATTCACAGCAGCAAAATTATGCAGCATTTCACATTGTGAACTAGCCCATGAACAGTAGTCTTTGGCAGTCCCTCCCAATTCAAGTCATGATGTGGCTAAACACCCATGATTTAAGGATGGAATGGGGAACAGAAATGCGGTGTAACGGCGAGCTTGTTTAGTTTGGACCGAGCCGCACCAGAGAGGAGTGAATGGGGAGAGAAACAAATGAGGGGTGAAAGATGAAACTTTAATGATCCCTCTAGGGAAATTGGTCCACTGCAGCACCACAGGGAAGAGCGCTGATAAGAGCACAGCAAATGCAAGTTTCTAGATGATACAAGTAATTAACGCAAGATAAACACATTAAAGGGAAGTGAATAAGTCAATCTGTCTAATTAAATGGAAATGTCAGAAGGGGAGAAAAGAAAAAAGGCAAATGGACTTGGCCGTAGCGAGTCAGTAAAATACACAAAACTGTTAGAGAAACATTGCTAAGGCTACAGAGGAGAGAAGAGGCTGAGAATAGATTGAGTTGGGCAGGAGGGAAGACCTTGAGGAGTGAGGTGAAGCATCTCCCAGCCCCTTTAATTGGTATGAAGCAGGAGGTCTCAGAATAAAAACTTGTCACAAGACAGAGCGTGGCTCATTTCTACTCAAACCACACTATACGTTTCCCCCTGAGGACTCGACCAAAGTTATCTCAGAGTTCTTCTTCCCTCTTCTCCCTCCTCTTTACTTGTCACCAGCCCCAGCTGTCTGTCCTCCATCCTCTCCTGTGTATCTGTCTGTTGCCGGGACGACAAACTAAACACCCTCTCCACATGGTTTCCAAACATAACAACCGAGCTCAAAGTCACTGCAATCCCACTGACTCTTCAGCCACTGCTCTCCATCCTACGGTCTTTTTTTATTTTTCTCGCTGCTGGGCTGCTTTTCCCCACTTTTCATTGCTGCTTGTTGGTCTTCTCCCTAATTATCTCTCGCGAAGGACAAGGTAGTCCATACCATCCCCCCCACACTCTCTTGCACCTCCACGGCCATGCTATTGGGAGAGCCTGATGAATAATTTCACGTTTTTCCAGTCGGCTCTGTCTCTCGTCTTTAAATTGATTATTGTATAGAAAGCAAAGCTAAAAGAGCAACGCGGTGGGTAATTTGTCTTTCGGGCAATTGCAGTCCGTGCCATGGGTGGGGGGGGAGACAAACCACGAGGCTTAAAATGATAGGCTAACGCAGAGTGAAAAAAAAATTATGATTTGAAAAAAAAACTGATAGTGCTTCTCATCTGATAGCTCATTCTGTTTGATGTTTTGGTCAGAGGCACAATCGGGTGGGGGGGAAGTGGACATTTGCATTAATGTCCGCAGAAAAGTAGGAGAAGCATCTATAATTATATGAAGCACCTTGGAAAATGCAGCGAATTCCAGGGGCTTTCATCCTCCCCTCTCCCTCCTGCTGGTCTTTCTGTGAACGCCTGTCATAAATACTCCTGCAGCCTTGGCTATAAACATTCGTCTGTCAGTGTTTTGATTCCCTGTAAATATGACTGGCTGCATGATGCTAGCCTCCAGGTGTTTCCAGTCTGTGTCACTGTTTGTCTCCTGTTTGTTGCAGAGTAGGCTGGAGATGATGACTGGGAAGCAAAGGTATAATTCTGGCACTACATGAATGGTCACTAAGTGTGTGTCTATACGTAGGTGCGTGTGTGTGTGTGTGGGTGTGCGTGTGTGTGTGTGTGTGTTTGTAGACGCCTTGCCTTGTCATTATCTTGAGGTGTTTCACAAATGAGCTCAATTGAAATACTTCCACCTACTCGTGCTTTGAATATTACGTGACTCATCTGATTGGAGCAAATTAGTTTGTGAGTAGAAATACACAGAGTCATCTGCTTGTGACTGTAATTGGAGATTTTCAGCTTGACAAGCCCTGACTGGCTGCTTGAAACTCAAAAGTTGTTTTTTTGTTTTTTCTTGGCCAGTGAACGCACCAGATCTAAGCCACCTGGCTGCATTTGCAGGACTCTTTGTTTGCTATTTCAAGAACGTCTTTGTACTTGAGATAGCAAGTACAAAGATGCATTTGCTATGTCTTTGTACTTGCAAGTACAAAGATGTAGCAATTCTTTTAATTAAGTTGTTTTTTTAAAGAGAACGCTAAATTCTCGAGACATAAGTACACCTAGTCATGCTAACTACAACAACCTTCTGTAAGGAAGTTGATACTGAAAGAAAAATGCTTTTTATGTTGTAGGTAGGATCAGCAAGAAGTTTAATGATGATGTAAAAGGAAACAAAAAAAGGTGTTAAGTAGCATTTTAACGGTTTTACTGTTTCCGCAGAATGTTGAGACATGAATGTGGCTCATTCAGGCTGGAAAAACTCAGAGACACAATGGAGAAGAAAGGCTGAACATATTACAGCAAAATTCCTCAGATTTATTCTCTTGAGCTTTCAACCTTCGCTATAGAGAATGCTGGATTTCCATATGTTAGAAATCAGACTCGAGATAAAAATCTGCATTCTTTAGAGAATAAACAAAGAGACTAATGTTTACAGTTAGTAATGCCAACCTCACTAACTGACCCCGAATTGTGACTGGCCAGAGGGAAACCTAAAAAGCTTTTTTTTCTTTTCTGGTCAGTAAACACAACACACCTAAGTGCTACCAGGTTGCTTGGCTGCAAAGTTGTTCTGCTTTACATGTTTTAGCTTTAATCTCTGCCTGTCGTGCAACATGCCAGATTTGAAGATCTTAGAGGGTACCACATGCTCTTGGGGAAACCCACAGAGCCCAATGTTTACAATTAGTAAAGCAAACCTTGCTAATCGCTAATATAACGTACTTTAGACGATGTCGATTCTGCTGTAATTTTGAAATGTGATATTCTAATAGTTAAATTATGAATACTTTAATTGGCGCATCACTTTTTGAAAAGTCGACAGTGCATTGTTTAGGAATTCCGGTGGATGCTCTAGAACGTACAGGGACAACATGTTGAAAACCCCTGAAGTCTTCCCGTTTTCTAGAAGATTCCATGCCGTTCATCACTGCAAAGTAAGCTGAATCAGCCCCCCCACCCTCTCATCTCTGTTTCCCCTTGCATATGCCGTACGCCCTCATCACTTCTCGTAGCCCCTTGTGTTTTCCTGTCTTCCAACTTCAATCTTTGCTTGCTCTCATCTCCTTTGTTTCCTGCAAGCCATGCACCATCTCTCTGGGCTGTGCTCCTCCCAATCTTCTTCCCTCGCTCCTCTGCTTCAAAACCTGCTCTAAAGTCTTTCACCAAGACTACAGTTTCCTCACTGTTTTTTTTTTTTTTGAGACCTGAAATTCTCCATCTCTCTCCCTCTCTCTCTTTTTTTTAACCAGCACTGCTGTCTATTTTCTACCCCCACCTCCAACATCCGAACTCTTTTGCCTCCCACCCTTGCCCCCCTTTCCTCAAACCCGCCTAATGGATCCCATGTCAGCAGAATACCAGAGAAACCACACAACTGCACTGCGGCTTCATGTCTGTCTCTGCCTTAACATCTCCCTCTTCCTTATTTAAAAAAAATAACCGCCTCCAAATACCACTAAGAGAAAAATCTACCAGCTAAGCACTGTAAAAACACTGTTATCACCTGTGAGACAATAGCTTAGCTAATTCTTCTATTTTACAGTCTTTCACTAATGGCTATAGGATTTTTTTATCTTATTGTTTAAGAAATTGCTGAAGTTTTACTTTCCCTTGTCCATGAAAGCTATTATTAAACATGGTAATTACGAAGTGCTCTCTGTTCCAACTTAACTGCTGCCACTTCTGTTAGACTCAGCACTTACTAACTGAATAAGGGTTTTTTTTTAATATACCTAATTTTAGCATAATAACTTTTATCCTTGAGGAAATCACTGGAAGAATCTGCTTAGTGGACAATGCTGTCTTACAGACAAGATGCTTAAATATCACAAGCAGTGAACATTTCTGAGACAAGCTACAATCTAAATTATATTTAAAAATCAAATAAGGAGTAAGTGGTAATCAAAGTTACCCGTTTGCAAGCAATTGAGCGTTGGTTCAAAATATTCAGGTGTGATTAAACCTGATGATGAAAAGAAACATTCAAGGTGTTAATACATGATTGGGGTCTAGTGTGAATAATGGATTAATTCAAATTGAAGCAATTTAAGCAGCACATTTTTACAAATAAAAAAAAATGCTTTCTTATAAATGCTACATGCAAACAAATCCACACTCTAATAGCACAATGGCGTTTTAATTATTTTTGGTAAGCTAGGTCAAATGTGGATCAATTCTTTTGCAGTGTCTATAAAAAGCCTTGGGTGTTTAACCTGTTTAATTGCTTTTACGAATCAACATGAAAAAAAAAAGACAAAAAAAGAATAAAAAAAGCTGAAAATAGATATTTTTTCAAAAATAATGATAAATAAAAAAGAAAACATAACTAAGTCCTTGCATAAATATTCTCCCCCCATTAAAGTGACTGACCTAAATCATCAGAGGTCCAACCAATTGGTGCTAACAGTCTCACAATAAGTAGAATGGAAATCACTTGAGTGCATGAATCTGTCTCAAGTAATTGTAATATAAAGACACCTGTATTCCTGGCTAACATTACAGCAAAACTGAGCTTTTTGGATATCAGATAAGATGCTTGGCAGATAAATGCAGCAAAATATAGACAAATCATGAACCACAGTTTGTTGCAAGAGAATTTTTTGTTGTTACATTCTGCGAGAGAACTACGGCTTTAGAGAACATCTATTTTCCAGCAAGACAACGATCCGAAGTCCCCAGCTGAAGCTACTCAGAAATGGTTTGAAGACAGCAAGGTGGATGTTCTAAAGTGCCTGAGTTAAAGCGCAGACCTCAACCCCATGGCAGGACTTGAAAAGGACTGTTCACAGCATATCCCCATGCAACCTAACAGAGCTTAAAAAGTTCTGCAAGGAAGAATGGGAAAAAATTGTCTCCTCCAGATGTGGAAACCTGACTTCGACCTCTCCACACAGACTGCTTTGCTGTGATAACAGGCACAGATGCATCTACTAAACACTGATTTCAAGGGGGGAGAGTGTCTATACAATCACTTTACTTTTATACGTTTATTTAAATGTCATTGTTTTATAGAAGTCAATATTCCTTTTAGCATTAAAGTTTGTAAGTTTTTGTCAAAAAAGCAACAAAAAAAAAGCTATTTTCACTGTCTATCGTAATGTGAAACCAAAGCCTCATGTAGCTTTTCATTACAGCAGCGACTCCTGCCAGGGATTGGTTTTCTCAAAAGGTGTGAAAGCAAACAGCAGGGACTCAAACGTTGCTATCAGTCTTCGCCTCGCTCTCTCCCACAGGTTGGGAACTGAGCTGGTAGTAGTCGCAGCGGTGCGCGCTGGGAGCTCACAGGGACACGCGTGATAGACGACCCGATAAGGGACCAACAGGGGGACAAACTGACACATCTCTGCTGGATCCCCCCGCTCTACAGGTACAAGGCGCCGAAACCAAGTCTGGACAGTGACAAATGGAACCAATTTCCATTTATTTATCTATGTGTTGCATGGACTGCAAAACACATGCTGACCTGCTCTCCTATAAATCTTTATCCTGTTAACACAACAGCAATAAACCCCGACACATTAGCCCTCCCAAGAAGCAAAGACTGATCTAGCATACCAACACATGATGGGCAAAGAACGCAGAAACGTTTGTCGTGAAATTACAAGCCCAATGCATATCGGCAATAATATTTCTAAACCCATGCAGGTGAATTCGCTCACTCGCGGACATGTGCATACGCAAAGTGCCAAAAACTGCATTTCCTACAAAACAAATCTGGAAAAGGAAAAAAATAAAAAAATAATCTCGAAGGGGTGCACTCAGGGGATAAATCTGGGGACAAAAAAAAACGCCTCCCTCGTTACATGGTAATAGGTTTCTACTGTGCAGATGGAGTGGGGCTGGAAAAAGCTTTTGGGGGAGCATTGGGGTCAGGGGAGGGGGGAAAAGGCACCACATTTATACTGTTTAGATGTGATAACGCCTGAAAATTGCTGAGTGAGGCACCAGCTTCTACAAAGGGACAAGCAGGCTGCCAGTCTGTCTTAATGTCTCCAACAGGGTTGGTTGAGAGAGAAGGCTTCACATGACCCCTTGTACTGGTAACCCCAACAGATAAAGGTTGTGTCTCATCCATATTATTAGCAGCCATCAGGGCTGCCTCAAATAACCCAGAATTAATATTTATTTAAAAAAAAAAAAAAAAAACATGTTTAGGGTTTGTAGGCACCACTGGCATCCTCTTTACCTCTCACTGAAGCTAACATAAACCCCAAGAAAAATCACTCTCCCAGCTGGTATTGTCATATTACCAAACAGAACACCAACAGATTTCTTTGCTCGGTGCCAAGCAGGCAGTGGTGTGAATGGTTGAGCTGCTGGATTTAATTAGTGCTGCACCCATATGGATTAGCAGCCAGACAGACACGAGTGACAGCAGCAAGTATGTCACATTCCCACCTGATCGGCTCTCAACATTGCCCTTGGTGGCATCCAAACACAGATGCACACATGAATACACACCCCTGTGTGTGGGGATGGGGGGGTTGGGAAAGGAGAGGGGAGGCAAACAAAGATGGCTGGGGACCAAGCAGGCTTTATAATCACGGCATTCCGTTTGCCGTACATTTAATTGGTTTCAGCAGCAGTGCAAAGAAAATGTTAAGGTTGGCTTGCTTCAACATGTGCGTGGAGACAGCTGCTCCGATGGGCAGGGGGTGGGGAGGGAGCACAGTGAGCATACTGCTAAATAGATTATTTAAAAAAAAAAAAAAAAAAAAAGCAGCCAGGTTGATAAACAGCATACTGTCATCCTGGCTGCACTGAGATGCAGATGGATGGAAGGATATGCAAACACTTGTTCAGATTGATCACTTTCACCTCCACTGGAGCCATTTTGTTTCTCTTGTGAAAGAATGACAAAAAAAAAAGAAATACTCAGCTATAAATTTGCATATATGGGATAAATTATCTCAAACTGAACGCTTGGTATACTCCTAACTCATCTTGGTCATTTTGATCCCTTTTCATTTTTGTACATCTGCAATTAATTTTGGGTATGAGATATTTACCTACTTGTGTCAATTGATTTCTGCTAGTCAAGGCCTGTTTATTATATAAGAGCCAGAGTTACTTGCGTTTTCCCAAGGAATGCTGAATACCTTCCTCTACCTGCTATGCCACACTGTAGGTCAGCTGGCCTAAAGAAGGACACAAAACTAAAACAGGACCACTTTTACAAAGCTTTCACTGTTTTGAAACAGCATTTGCTATGATTTCTCTATGAATCAGTCGGCTGCAGGCTCTATTTGACACTACAATCCCACTAATTTACAAGCTAATTTTAGCTTGTATACTTGCGAGTGTCAAAGGTAGATATCGGTTGGATGAATGGATTTGATTGGATCAAGGTGCTTTATTACTCAAATAACAATTAGGAGTGAAAACATGAACTTTCCATCCATCTTTGAATGTCTTGTATTAGGATAATCTTGGAATGAGACAAATATAAAAACAGCTAAATATGGACGAGTCAGAGACTCATATTTTCCACACTGATTACAGCATTTCTAAATACATTTGTGATTTTTGACACCTTTATTTGTGAAAAATATGGATTAATATTTTCCCTCTAAATATTATTGAAATCTTGTCTGTCTTCCAAAATGACTCTTTTTTTTATTTTTTAGTAATTTCCTCAAATATTTTACTCAAGTAATGGAATTAATGGGATTTAATGGAAAAAGCGCTGTGCAGACCAATGGAAATTTCTTCTTTTGTTATTTCAAGGGTATCTTCAATCAAATCATCCACCTCTGTTAACATTACATCCACTGATTGATCTACTTCCTGAATGGAAATGCAATTTCTCAATTACTGTCCAACAATACCCTTAATGGATAATGGAGTTTTCAATGGTCCATTGCAGACCGACAGAGGAGTTGCTGCACTTTTAACATGACTATTTTAAACTGTAATATGATATTAACTTCCAGCTATATAATACACAGTGATGTGCTAAGTAGTGTGAGGTTGGCTGAGGCATTTCACACTGCCTAAGCTCTGTATGAATAATACTGTAATCTGCTGCAAATATGGATAGATAGCTTTTAATTAGCACACTGTAATCCCTGCAGCAGCTTGAGTATTAGCAGGCTCGGTACTGTCTGGATTCACAGAGGGAAAAAAGTGAGCCAGGGAGATCCAGGGATAGCATGGCCTATTGGAAAACATTGTAAATATTGTGGGACAATGTTAGGAGATGTCCTTCATAATTCTTGAGGACAACGATTGAGTCTTTATTGGGTGAAGGAGGGAAAAAGATTACCTTGGTTGAGTTCTTTCCTTCGACGCTTCAGTAGTGCACACAAATACAAACCAACAAGTTTCACATCTACTTAGGCTTTTGATCTAGCTAGGGTTGACATTCGTTTTGATAATCTCCAGTGGATTGCAGGACAGCATGTGTCCAGATTAATTGGCTCGTTGCAAGACTTGCAGTTGTCTGCGACGCCGCTTGATATAAATATGCAACTGCTCGGGGGTTTGGAAGAACAGAGTGAGGGAAACACACCTTTTAGTACTTTACAAGATAAAGAACAATGAGTTTTATTGGGACTGAAGCCCTTGATTAGACCCAGTGGGTGTGCTGAAGGTAACCCAAGTTTAACAGCACACAGGTTGACATGCACAGGCTGTTAAACTCCTGATGCTTGTTCAGAAACTAAGCAAGAGCAAAGAGGGAGGCCTATTAAACATGGCAGACTGTTTATACCCTGAACAATGTATAGCGCAATGCCCACTGTGCGTTCATGAGTGTGTGAAGCTTCTTCTACTTCTCTCTCCCAGAAGCAATTTAGGTTGTAGTTTTTAGAGTTATCGGGCAGTCTTTGTTGCTTGTCTTCACTATACATTCTCTGTGAGAAGGCATTGATTATTTATTAAAGCTGCCGTGTGTGTGTGTGTGTGTGTGTGTGTGTGTGTGTGTGTGTGTATTCCCAGTTAATGCCCACAAACAGCCACTGCTTGTCTGCAGTTGGGTAGGGTACAATCAGAGCAGTGAGGAAAAAACACAGATTTAAAAATATGTTCTGAAAACATGCCGCTATTGACCTCTACATCTGACATGGAGATTATGAAACATATTTGAGAACCAATTTGCAGATATTAAGAGATGCGCTGGATCTTACTTTTCCAGTCTCTCTCATGGATGTCAGCTCTCCATGAATTCTGCTTTGTATGTTTTCGTTGTGGTCTTGGGTTTGATTCCCGGGGTGGGTTCTCTCCCTGTGTATGCGTGGGTTCTCTCCGGGTACTCCGACTTCCTCCCACAGTCCAAAAACACGACTGTCAGGTTAATTGATCTCTTTAAATTATCTCTAGGTGTGAGTGTGTGTGTGCATGGTTGTTTGCCCTGTGTGTCTCTGTGTTGCCCTGCGATGGACTGGCAACCTGTCCAGGGTGTACCCCACCTCTCGCCCAAAATGTCTCACTGGAGGTAGGCACCAACACCCTTCCCGACCGCACTAGCGATAAGGGTGTAAGAAAATGGATGGATGGATGGATGGATGGATAGATATACCCATACACAAACAGATATAAGCTACGTTCAGGACGTTTTGACACAAAGTACTTACAGTGCATACAGCTGTACATCTGCAGGCAGTCCTGCTAGGAGGGTCTCTGACTTGTGGAGTCTCAGGGCAAAATAAGCAGTCAGAACTTCATACATAGCCGCAAGTTACCAACAGACACTCTTCCTTTGCCCTTTCCTACGGTGGCCGACAGGTGCAAATGCGCAGCAAAAGAGAAAACATGCAAACAAAAAAGAAGACACCCCCGAATGAAATGCAGCAAACAAAAAGAGAGACGCAAACACCCCCGAATGAAATGCAGCAAACAAAAAGAGAGACGCAAACACCCCCGAATGAAATGCAGCAAATAAAAAGAGAGACGCAAACACCCCCGAATGCGAATGAAATGCAGCAAACAAAAAGAGAGACGCAAACACCCCCGAATGAAATGCAGCAAACAAAAAGTGTTGAAAACGGAAGTGCTCCAGACCACTAGGGGGAGTCAAAGAAAATAGTATTCATTTCTATGGGACCAGATGCAAGATTCAGAGAAAGAAATTTGAAAGAAAGTAAAGGTATCTCTCTGAATCTTGCATCTGGAAAGTGTGATTATTGTGAGAAGTCTGAAACAATAGAGCATGTTATTTTAGAGTGTTGTAAGTATGAAGAAGAGAGAAGATGCATGCTGAGAGAGTGTGTAGGTATTAAAGAAAGGTTTAATTTAATAGAATTTTTGAGGAGAGATTTCGGGAGTAGACATATTCAAATAATTATTCGGTATCTTAAAAAAACAAAGCTATTTCATAGGATATGAGTAGAGCAAGTTGGGTGTGAATGTGTAAAGAATATCAAAGAGGGGTATATAAAGTTATAAGCAAGTTGGATAATATAAGCAGGTGTGTATGTGTGGGGGTATGTTTAATCAGGAGTTAATGGAGGGAAAAGGTAGAAAGTGAAAGTTTATAGACCATCTCGAACCACACTCCATACTGGTAAGTGGCGGTAATGCTACTGTAAGTTTGTTGCCAACCGCCAATAAATACCAAGAAGAAGAAGAAGAAGAATCTTGCATCTGGTCCCATAGAAATGAATACTATTTTCTTTGACTCCCCCTAGTGGTCTGGAGCACTTCCGTTTTCAACACTTTTTGTTTGCTGCATTTCATTCGGGGGTGTTTGCGTCTCTCTTTTTGTTTGCTGCATTTCATTCGGGGGTGTTTGCGTCTCTCTTTTTATTTGCTGCATTTCATTCGGGGGTGTTTGCGTCTCTCTTTTTATTTGCTGCATTTCATTCGGGGGTGTCTTCTTTTTTGTTTGCATGTTTTCTCTTTTGCTGCGCATTTGCACCTGTCGGCCACCGTACTTTCCCCTATTTCTTCTACTACATCCCCCTCTTTTTTTCCTACCTCCATTCCTTGTGGGAGTCTGAGTTGGGCAACAGAATCCGCTCAATTACAGAACCTCCTGAGGTATCTGCCTTCCCAGCAAGCAGGAGAGCCACAGACAAATAGTGTGAATCTGTGTACATGTCAGCAACACGCACACACACTTGGACACCTCTGGTCAGAGATAATCAATGCCAACAGAGCAACAGCAAAACAGCAGATACAGAGGCTGGAGGTGGGTTGATTTGTCTCAAGCAAACCCAGAGAGAAGTTTCTCTAAGAAGAGAAATCTGAGACCAAAGAGAACTAAAATTATCTACAAAAATGCTTTCTGGGTATTTTATGTTTTAGAAATATAATAGCAGGTTCCTCAAATGATTTCACTCTAAATCAAAGGTGCCCCTAGAACAAATTTCTGAAAAGACTGTATGTATTTTTTTTTTCTTTTGCTTTCTAGATACATCAATACGAAAAAAAAATGCAACAAAAACGTGACAATCTCTATTTTTAACATGGAACTTTGCGCGAGTGAGCGAGAATGGGTGACAGCCAGAATACAAGACATCACGCTGACAGCACTCCTACATCACACTCCTTGTTTCGGCACACAGTTTAAAAAAAAATACTCAAGAAAAAAAAAAAAAACTGACAAGAGGCGCAGATGTCCAATGGCTATTAGTGCAAAAACTTCCTCATCTGTCAGTGAATGGCAGCAGTTAGAGAGCGAGCTGTCAATTAAACAGCCACTCATCCTGGGAAGCTTTTTGACACTCAAAGTAAAGACAGGGCCAAAAAAGGGGGCATGTGTGTGTCTGGATCTGTTCACATTATTTCCTCTTGACATTTTGATAGGAGACCTTTAGCGAGACATTTCTTATTGCATATGATGTACTCATACAGTATTGGGTAAAGCCTTATATGCAAAAAAACACACAGGCTGTACCAAAATGGCAGCTGGCAATGAAAAGAAAAGGGTAAATAATGTTGGAAAGAACTCCTTTGCTGTTCATGAGATTGCGGGTATGGATTTAAAGCTACGGACAACAGTTAGAAGTTTAATAAAACGAGTATATAATACAAATGTCTTCATAGTGTATAAAGGTTGAAGCACTACTGTAAATGTCAACTTGCAAAAGCATTAACTTAAATATTTTTTTTTTTACATTTGGTTATGTTCCAACTAGAACAATTATTGTGTTTTACTGGGATTTTTGGCAAGACCAACAGTAAATCGAACATAAATGTAAAAAGGAATATGGGGTACATGGATTCTAACCTTTTCAACAAAAAAGTAAAATAAATAAATAAATATATAAATACATAAAAAAAAAATAAAAGCAAAAGGATGAAATATTAATATTTTCAGAAGTAAGTCATAATATGAGGCTTAACATGATATATTAACTGCCGTTTCGGAGCCGAAAGAGTCGTCTCTTGCTTGGGAACTGTGCCGAAAGAGCCGGGTCACTGAAAAGAGCCGAACTTCCCATTTCTACACCGTGTGCAGCAGGAGCCCACATCCCCACACTGAAAAAATACGTTAGACACTTTTCTTTAGCGGGAACAGGGAAGCTACTGAGAGATAATAAGAAGAGAGATGGGGCTAAATACGCGACAAAGAAGAATGAACAAAAATCTTCAGCTTTTTGATCTGAAGAGCAAAGAAAATTGGCACTATAATTGCAGTGAGAGGCTGTTCTACTAAACACTGATTACAGAGGGCTGCATGCAAAAGCAGCTCCCTCGCGATTTTCATATTTTTATTTGTAAATAAATTTGTCCTTTTCCTTAAAATTTGCGATTAAGCAATATTTTGTTTTGGTCTGTCCTGAAAGGTCCCAATGAAGTTACAGGCTGTAATACTGCATGTCAAAATGTGAAAAATGTTGAAACGCTTTGAAAATCCTTTGCAAGGCACTGTCGATGAAAAAACAGATTTGCTCCCTCCTTCATCCAACTGTCAGTCAATGTTTGAAGAGAGCCTATAATTAGCCAATTTTGCTTGAAGGCGAGACTGAGAAAATATAGATACAGAGACTGGAAAAATCTGTGCTTCTCATTCGACTGAGAATTTTTAATTAAAAAGAAAACATTCGAGATGAGAAGTTTGTATACGGTCAATAAACTAATCAGAGGAAAATCTGACTCAAGATGCACCCTGAGACCTATTTAGATCCAAAATGTGTCAATACGAGGTCTGATCAAAGATTAAATCCCCCCTCATGTTTCAGTATTCCAACATGTAAAACAAGAAGAGTGAAAAAACCGGCCGTCCAAACTATATTCACTACCACTTTGGGAGACGATCCAGTGACTACGAATCCTAACCCTATTTTATGTTTGGAGTTTTGGCTAAAAGCAAACCAAAGCCAGACTCAACAGTTGAGGCAGAGCATTAAGGTAAATCATACCTCTCAATCATCCTCAGCCAAACATAATACAGCTGGAGGAAATGGGGCTTCCATCAAGCATGACGCTTAAAAAGCAGCTTTTCATTGCTTTCACTTTTGCATAGATATTGGTGCTTCATACTTTGTGCTTCGTCTCAGAAAGGAAATAGGGCTCCTTAATATTCAATGAGATATAGGGCTGCTTTGTCTTCTTTAATTCACCAGTAATTTATATTTAGGTGCACTACGTCTTTATTTGCAAATACAGATTGAAGCAGAATAATGTTTTCACGAATAATTATGAAAAATATTTTAAATCGGGTTTTCACAAGAACCTGTAGAAGCAGGTAAAATAAAAAGAAAACATCACTTGTTATACATGAATGTTCATCTGACATCAAATTTAATCTGAATGGGATCACAGCATTTTTCTTGAAAAGCACAATGAAGCATATTAAACCCAAAAAGTTAATTTCAGCAGCATAATACCACATTTTTCAGGCCTGATTGTTATAAATTGCCTGTAGATTGCCGTTATGTAAATGAGCCAAATCCTGACATGTTCTGCATAACTTATATTAAATATATGAACGTGGCGGAGACAGAGATTTATGCCCCCAAACTAACAGCAGGTATATTATCCGGCTCAAATGTGTTTGTATACAGGAAATGGTTTATAAGTGTGCAAACAAATAAGGATTCCCATTGCTAAAGGGTTTATAACTCTTAAGATCATTTTAATTATCTTTCCTTTATTTCCCTCTGCGCCTCAGGTTTATCGTCTTATTCAGTTCCCGGTGCCTCATTTCATGCTGTTTATATTTGTGGAATATTACTGCAAATAATGTGAACCGTGAACCAGTAGAGGGTATTTTGCATATGGTGAAAAACAGAGCAGATGGTTCAAAAAAAGGTTCTCTACCCTTACACTATACAAGCAAAAAAAAAAAAACATTTATTCAAAACATAAAGGGATGCATAGAGTAAATGCTTTTGTACTCTACCATATTTGGACTAATGAGCAGTGATGCTTTTTGGTGAGGGTAACAAAGTGTCAAGTGATGAACATTTTGAATCTTTGACCTCCAAGACTCAAAGATATGCCTTATTGGATTGTTTCATTCTTATTCAAACTGATTTGATCGTAATGTTTTTGTACTTTTGGAACAATCTGTCTTATCTGATTTCCAACTGAAGTGAAACTAACCCATTTATTAGCTTCACTTCAGTTGGAAAGTGAAAACTACACTGATTATTAGTGTAGTTTTTGTGATTAGATAATCAAATAGTAGTGATGAAACCACAGCATTTTTACACTTTGCTGTTAGTCAAACTGTAACGTTTTTATGTCATTATGCATGCATAATATAGCAACAGCTGAATAAGCTCTAGCAGGAAATACTTTCAAGTGACAAAAACACTTTTGCAATGTAGGGCAGAATTCATTGCCTCAAATGTGTACATGAAATTTGCATCTACAACAGTGTGTGGAACATGTTTTTGTAATGTTGAGCACATTATTGGTCATTAAAGCTGCCAGTCTGGAGATTCAACAACAGCAGCTCCTTTATAAGCCTGTCTGCACATATAAATGTATTCCCAAGGGAAGAGAGAGAGAGAGAGAGATGCTCCAGAAGGGAGAGGAGGAGGGCAAAGATGGCAAAAAACAGGGGATGCAGAACTGACAACCAAGGCAGACTCAGGTAACGCTTGTAGTGTATTGGAATTGTTCGTCTCATTATTCTGCTTTTCAACGAGAAACCACCCCTTCTTGGTCCTTTAGTTTGCTGGATGTTATAAATTACATCCGCAGACCGTTAGAAAATATAGCAGCTTCTGTGGTTGTGGTGGACAAGCGGTAGGAACAATCTCAGATTTCCATTCTGCGTCTGTGCAGCTGACGTTGTTCAGCTCCTTAATAAAACACCAGCATGATTTTCAGATTAATTTTTGTCCTTTTCTATGTTATTGCATGCTAAACATAACTACATAATAATCTCTGTGATTTCGAAATACAATATTGCCTTGTACACGATACTGCAAACACTGCATGTCCGCTCTGATACAAAAGTATACTGTTCAGTAAATCTGATATCCCAGTTCTATTTAAGGATGAAGTGAAACAGGATGAAAGAAACTGATAGTCCACAGTGCGCTGCCTATCTGAAAAAAAATAGAAGAAAACCCAGTCAACTGAATTTCAAAGCTCTGCAGTTGTCCCGTATTTAAAATACATTATGTATGCAAGGGAGGGAAACAAAACGAAGCATCCGCATCCAGTAGATTGCATAAGAATTCTGATTAGTTTAATGATAGTCAGAAAAGTTGGCATTTTAATCACAAACAATCATCGAACCACAATTACACAGCGCACCATCTGGAAGAGCGCTCATTTTTCATTTTCATGCCTTGAAGGCACTGTCAGCGTTTGACTGAGATTTTTTATTTATTATTTTGTTTTTGCTTTTTCTTGGATGATGTGATACAGCTGCTCAGATCAGTTAAGACAAATAAAAATCTCTGACAGACAAAGTTGCAACCTTTGACCCCCCAAGGAAGTAAGAATCAGCCACAAGCATGGATGAAGTTGTAGCCTGTGACATTATGTAGCGATGGGCAGAGGATGGATAGCTCTAATATCTCACAAAAGGCTAAGCCATCCCTCTTTTCTCAGCGACAGCAGGATTAGTCAACTGCTGTAAGCCGTTAACTGCTATAAGCCTCGGCTCTGACAAACTCACAAGCGTGCGGTATGGCGGACGTTAGACGCATCTTGTTTTTCCTCAGCGCATGGCTTGCTGCATGTTGTGACTCGACGACGGGTTTTCCCTATTAATTAATTTTCGGTTGTTAGAAACAGTTTTGCAGCTATGAGCACATCACTGTTGATTACCTTTCCCTCTGGGAAGTTTCTGTTGCGCTGAGACAAATCAGCAGAGGAGTGAAGAGGAAAGGCGCACGCATGATGTCATGGTAAACCGACACAACGGGCGTGGAGTTTCACTGGGAAACAGATAAAGATCTAGCAGCTTTACTAATCTGAGGATGTGGGGAAACGCGACCGGCACCGAAGTTCGAATCCGAGCGGGAAACAAGGAGGGGATTCATTTTCGGCTGTTCCTTTTAAAGGGGAAACAATCAGAGCTGAATATATTACAGTAAAATGATACCTGGCATGATACGGATGGGGGGGCCGGGGAAGTAAGAGAGAGACACGAGAAAATTGGAGTGAGATGCCAAAAACCATGTGTGTAACATCACTGAAACTGTACCACCAGTTCCAGAGACATACATCACAGAGTGTATGCAAAAAAAGAGTTTTGTTCATTTAAATCTTGCTGCTGTTATTGTTCTCTTAATCTCTTTCTATCACAAGCTACAAATGTGTTGATGCTGGAGCTCTGGTTATCAGTTTCAGTTCACTCCTAGTTTTTTTGTGTTTTTCTCTTAATATTAAGCTAACACATGCCTTACAAATAGGCTGCATTCTGGTTTAATTGGCTATATGCCACATAATTAGTCAGCTAAACCAGGAAAATTCCAGCAGATTCCAGTGGTTATGCCAGGTGGTGTTCAGCGACTTGCATAAACAATCATCCCTCTGAAACACGTTCATACGTCGTTGGGATGCCATCACACCCTTACAAAGTATTTCATCTAACTCAAAGTATCTAACTCATTTATCTAACTCAAAGTAGTGCCTACTTGTGATTTGAAAGGAAAGTGATTGATTTTTTTTTTTTTTTTAAATTTCCACGTATTAGTCTGTGAAGTTTTTATCCAGACTCATACTCCTCAATAAAATAAAAGCAAAGAAACCAAACAGATAAGGGAGGAAGCTTAGCTTATGATTAAGTTATAAATCAAACCTAAAGATTTGAGCATCTTTTGAATTGATCATCTCACCTATCAAAACGTGGCTATCCACGTAAACTGACAAGTTGAAAAAAAGAGGGAATGAACTGCCTCCAAAGAAACTTTGAAATGAAGTACTACAACATAAAATTTCAACAATATTACACTAACTTTTCAATGACAGGGTTGGATACTAGTTTCTCCTGTAATTCCCTTGGACACTTATAGATGTGTTATTCCAACCAGAGATTGTGAAGGACAGTCTTAATAAAAACATTCTCAACCAAAAACTCCTTCTATGCTCTAACTTTGTGTTATCCTAAGTAGGCCCAGTTTCATTATTTTTGTCTAAAGACCTTTTTTCATACAAAGCAGAAATCATGTGCAAATTCCAACTCCCTGCCTGTTACAACTAACTAGGTACTAGACAATACTTGGGATTGGACTGTCGGTCAATCGAGCTGGTCGGGCTGGTAAGGAGCATCTCTAAAAGGTTTTAAAGTGGGTTGAAATTAAAAAAACCATCATCTACATTTCAGGGGTTTTATAACTTATTAAAATGGTGAAATACTTGCTTGTATGCTTCTTAGCCTTGTACTTTAATGAATGTTTTCCCTACAGACAGTTTAAATCCAAAGACCTCTCAATTGCTGTACTAACACCTGCAATGTGTTAGTCCTATTCATATTAATACAGCCAAATGTATATTTATATATGTACAACTGCCTATTGCCACACCTAATAGTTAATTTAGAAGATTTTATCGTCAACCTTCCTCCAACTCTGCTCAGTGGCTCTGTGGCAGAGGTATAGTTCTGCAAATGAGCATGCAGATTTGAAGGAAAGCCCTTCCAAATAAACAACAGCTGTCGTTTCAATCAGAAATACAGGCTGCATATGTAAAAATGTTGGTAAATTGTGCTTTAGAGAGAGGAGAAGCATGAAAAAGCAAGATTCTGTCTTCTGGTTGTACTGCCTCACATTTCGAAGCCATATGCTCCATATCAGAAGCTCTTGACTACTTCTCCTCTCCTTTTCTCACAGTGCCGCCGCAAGCCAAGCAAGCTCTTCCCCTCCGCCCGACGCTCCGCCACAAATCTATCTTGTGGAAACGCTGAGCCAAAGGGAATATAGCAACTAAAATTGTTTAGACAATACTTGCAGCGCACTCACCCTGGTATCCAGACTGTAAACACAAACCAGCTGTCCCCAAAGTGTGATGCTTATTCACAGACGGCGCTAACCATGGGCCAACTCGGGGAGAACAAGGAAGCGGAAAATGGGATGAGAAACAGCCGGCCTCACATACTGTTACAGACAATTGGAAATAACTACAACTAGACATTTATGTCTTCCTGACAGGGAGGATTTCCAGTATGTCAGTGCTTGTCTATCAAACAGCATCACCCATTGTCTATATGAAGTGAAAATGACAACTCTTTTTATGACATATATGCAGGTCTACTGCCACTTGCGCTGCTTTAACATGTTTATCCTGAGCGACTGCCAACTGGATGCTGACAGCAGCGGTGACAGGCATTTCAAGAGAGGAGCCATTAGTTAATGGAAAGGGGCAGGCAGAAAAGGTATCAGACCTCCGAGAAGCCACAACAGTCTATGCCCCTTTGTGCGTCTCTCAAAGCCTCGCATTTTCAGCATGTGATTATAATAAGACTGGGCTTGGAGAAGGAAGCTTGCGGTGCATCCGGAAAGCATTCACAGCGCTTCTCTTTCTGTTCTTTCCCACATTGTGTCATTATTCCAAATTGTATTAAATTAATCTCTTGCAACAAAATTCTGCACACAAGCACCTCATTATGACAATGCGGAGAAATGTTTTTGAGATTTTGGCAAATTTATAAAAAAACATAAACTCAAGAAATCCCTTTTATTATTATTTTTATTAATGACCTTTGCTTAACTTTGTTGATCCACCTTCAAGTTTTTTTGAACGTGATGCCCCAAACTTAGCTCACCTATCTTGGGGCAGCTTTGCCCATTCTCCTTTGCAATTCTTCTCAAGCTCCATCAAGTTGGATAGGAGATGTCTGGGCAGCCATTTTTAGATTTCTGCAGGGATGATCAGTCAGATACAAGTTTGAACTCTGGCTAGGCCACTCCAGGACATCCACAGAAAAGTTCTGAAGCCACTGTTTTTGGATCTTGGCCATGTGCTTTGGGTCGTTGCCCTGCTGAAAAATGAATCATCGCCCCTGTCCATTTACTACTGAGGTCAAGAGCTGACAAAATGTAATATGTCTTGGAGAAACTACAAACTTTGTGATTGTATATAGAAAAGAAAACTACAGTTTTATGTTCAAGACGTAGCGCCGACTTGACTGCAGTGACTTGGTAATGATGACATCATAAATGTTGTTTTAATTTTCTTTTACTTAGCATAGTTTAAGATTTAAGGTCAACCTTGCCCTCCCCATTACACCAGATATATAATTGTTTTTGTTTTTTTTACTGATTATTAAGTAGATTTAACCAGAGCTACATTTACCATGTGTAATGCAAACTTTAACATTCACTTTTCCTCCTGGAACACCTTTTATCATTTTCCCCCACTTTATTTTCTGAGTTATTCAAAGTACAGTATAATCAAGGTGGCTTTGAATCGAAGGTTTGTTTACTTTCCACTGATTGAGCTCCAGATTATGTCAGTGGAACGTCTTTGTAACCTCATTTAAAAAAACAAAAAACTGGGGCTGATTTCTGCCATGTTCCAAAACACTCCCAATTAGTTACAGTTTGTCAGAAAAGGACGACATGTCATGATTGCAGCACTGAAACAACCTATTTTTAGAAAATAGGGGCGAATGCTTTTCTCACATTCAAAGCGTTTCAATGGAGTCACTCAGAGATGTGTTTCAAGACCATTTTTGTTGTCATTTCTAAACACATTTCCACCCCATGGTGCTATTGCATCATTGTGATGATACACAGCTGTAAGAAAGAAAAAATTAAGCCCAATTTGGATTTTGACTTTCAATTTTCTTGCTTTCACCTTTTGACTAACAGTAATTTGACAATCACAGTTATTTACTTTAAGATGCCGACTTTTTCTTCCCTCATTTCGCCTCCATTTTCTCAGAAGCAGCATGGCCATGTGGTTGTGAGTCCTGTCTTGTGGCTCATTACTTCATCAGTGCAGTGTTATGGTTTAACCTCCAGTCCCAACCATAAACCTCACTTTTGTCCAGCAAATGGCAATGTCCAATTAGTTTAAGACTAACATTTACCCCTTCCTCTTACTGAACCTAAAAACTGTCCTAGTATCCAATAACCTTTAGAGTACACAGGCGGTGACTTTGCCTTCACCTCAATAAAGCGCTCCATGATTGAATCAAGTGGCTGAGGTCAATAGGACATATGTTCATTTCCCTGGGTCCTCCAGGGTCCCTGCTGGCAGAAAAAATATGCTGAGTGTCTTCTGTGACATTTATTGGATAGGAACCAAGTTATATCTCTCTTTTGCCTTTTTCTTATTCCTCTTTTGCTTTCAGGATGGACTCCACTGCAGTGTATGGGTGTGCATGCGTGGAAGTGGGCATGCACGCCACCCCCGTGTGCATGTTGTGTATAGTTACACAGTATTTCCACCCTGTGGTCACGCTTCAGGCACCGGCACATACTACATCTGTCAGTGTCTCAACAGCGTCACCTCAATTTTCTGCCAACAAGTCTTACTAGTGTGCCTTGAAGGACAGACACTTCTTTCCTCTCTGTATTCGATCACCGTCTGTCTCTGTCACTCCTTTCCTCCTCACATCACTTTGCATCTGTCAGCTTTCAACGCCGTCTTTTGTCAGCCTTCCTCCCTCCCCCCTCACGTTTCATCATCTCCGCCTTACTTCGGCTAAATCAGGACAGCAGTGGGAAGAGTCGTAAAAGTCATTCAGATAATTAATGTGGAATTGAGCTGAGTTTTTTTCTTAAGTACCAATTTTTCCACCCTAATTTTCACATTTACGCCATTCCTGAGTGATCAAATGACTAATTCTCGGGGGGATTCTTGATGATGTTCTGCTGTTTTTCTGCCTGCCTGGGTAGCTGACTCAATGAACCCATCAAGTTATTTAAAGTGACAAGATATTTGTGACAACGAGTCACGTAAATTTATTATGACCTGTCACTTTTATTTTTAGAAACAGGTTGGAAATCAGAAAATTCACTCAGTAAATTGAGGTCAAAGGGTTTTGCTTGCTCTACTTTTTTTCTATTTTTTTTTAAGGAAAAAACATCAAATCATAAAAATCTTGAGGAGATAATGTTAATCTTAGTATAACAATTTGACTTCACAGTAAGGATTGCCATGATGTGCCCTGCAAAAGTACTCGTTCTATTTAAATATTTGTACATTTTATTATGTTGCATCCACAAATTTCAATGCACATTACTGGCATTGTGTTTAATTGACCAAAAAGAAAGTAGTGCAAAAGTGTAAAGTGGAAACAAAATTGTTTTCAAAACATTTTGGAAACATAAAAAAAAGAAAAGTATTACATTTATGTGTGTTGTAGCTTCTAACTGTTTTTCTTCTAGGCTTGCTCTGCATTTAGCTCCATTTATCTTCACAGGAGCTCTGAACGGCTTCCATTTCTCTGCTGAAGAAAAGCATCCCCTCCAGCATGATGCAGCCTATGCTATGCTTCACTGTGGGGATGTTGTGTTCAGGGAGCGTTCCTTTCTTCCCACTTAGTTTAATTTGCCTACATGGCTTGTGACAAACTTTGTGGAAGACTTTTTATGTCTTTAGCTTAAAACTGACTATATTCGTGCCACTTTTTGCAGATAAGCCAGATTTGTGGAGCGCATGACTAATGGATGTCAATTCATTCATACCATTTCCTGCCTGTCACATTTTATTTTACTACAGAGTATCCAAAAGGCTGCCTCATAAACTATTTAAACATGGTGGGGGTTTCTCCAAGGCATTTGTAGTTGTAAGCCAACTCAATGAGGCATGTGAGAGCAGACATCACGATGGGACAAAACAGGAACTATCGTCTTATTTCAAAATAAAAATCTTAAATATGGATGCAACATGATGTCAAACTTTAAGCCCTTAAACCATATCAGAGCCACATAATGATAGCTTTCACTTTCTAAGTCAGACGAAATCGCATGCTGATAGCAACGCTGTGAGACATACTGCACTTTGGCAAGAAATACCACAGCTTTTAATTGCGATGAGCCCTCATACCACAAGAGCTCTTCACATCAGTAATCAGCATACAAATACTCCAGTTCTGGAATGGCAAGTCAAATGTTTGTAATTTGTAAACTCGTCTAAATATTAAGGTGGTTTTAGGGGCTAAGAGCAATAAAAAATCTTCTCACAGCTTTCACAAGTACCAGTTTTATAAATCTCAAGAGTTCAGTTTTGACCGGCCAAGAGTCTTTAAAAAACTGTTAGTGGCTAAGGGTTAGCTAATTGTGGTATTCACAGATGGCTAATAAATTATCAGTCTCTGAACTGTCACTATTTATTCCTTGTATTGCGTACAGAGAAGGCAGCCACAAAAATGATAAATGTTTCTTAATTGTTTTTGCTGTCATCTCGCACAATTAGACATCTTTGTAAGATGACTGTCAACACAAGAGCTTCTCCCTAGTTCCATTCTTACTTCAAAATAACTGAGATTTGCACCGCGGTAGTTGCTAACTTTGGTAAACGATTTCAACACTGCATGAAAACTAATCTAAAAAATAAAATGCAAAAGAGAAAATCAACCAATGTGTAAGGTAAGTCCTTCTTTTCCATTTTCTCCGTCATGTGATCTCTTTGTTTCAGCAGCTTTTTCCAAAAGGCAGGTCTGTTTAACCACCTGGCCCCAGGGTGAGCCATGAATCTGTGTGACCTCTGAAGGATGAAGTAAGCAAATATAATTCATCCAAGCAGCTTCAACAAGTCTTCTCTGTGTTCCACCTCGACCCTAAAGCCTTGCAGTAAATTTTGTGAACTACAAGTAATAAACTCTCCCCCCCGCCTCCCAGAGACCTTGGCTTCCGAGGTCGGAGTGCTGATCTAGCATTACTGTGATACAGTTTGACCATCGCCTTCATTATGATGCAAAAGGTAAAACTTACACTGGAGGGCTGTCATTATTGTAAAACCTTGGTGCAAACCCAAGAGGTTGAAGCTGTGTAAGCTGACACAGCTAAGCAAAGCGGAGGCTTGACAGTAAATGATGGAGAAGTATGCTGTGTGCGCAGGCATGACTCTGGTTGTTAACCCTTGTCACTAACACCTCCCTCAATCAATGCCTTCTTTATGCGTGTTATTATCCAGTGTTTTCGGATTTGGAAAACCTTTGCTCCAATGGGATATCATCCCCATGTGGCCTTCTTGCTGAGGATATTTCTCCAAAGGTTGCATATACTGACCTTTTGCTCTATGCCCTTTCTAAAGGCATCCTTCCATCACTGCATTTAACATATAGACATTTATTAGAGCTGTAAGCAACCTGATGGATTCCTGGTTGACATAAACCTATTCAACTGGAAGCACATCACACTTTTACACATGCATAGCTATGACTCAACAAGGCCAGGGAGTTTTAAAGTCTGTGCTATGTGTAAACAAATTAGTTCATAACTGTGAAGGAAAGCTATCATGTTGCCCTGCTGGATAGTAGGCCTTTGCACAAGGAAATTCTTTTGTTCACTCAAGCTTCTGTTTTTTTTTCCAGGATTGTCCTGCATTTTAGTTTTTCCATGCAATTTGACCAGGTCCGTAGTCCTTCAGAAGACAAGAGTCCTCACAGCGTTTCGCATCTCGGCAAAAAGTTTAATATTGTTGTCATAATAACAGAGAACCTTCTTTTACATGTATGCTCTGTGGCAAACTTCAGGACGTTCTTTTAACAATGGAAGGTTTCTTGCCACTATTGAGATGGCAATAGCAGAGCCAGTTTCCAAAACACAATGTAAAAACAGAATGAGGAGGTCATTCATTACCACTGATAAATTACAGCATGAGAGGACTATACGGATCCCCTTGTTGTATGTTTTTTTTGTTTGTTTGTTTGTTTTTTTTTTATTCGGGGGCTATCAGAGTAAAGGGGATAAACACAAATAAACATAATTTGTTTTCCTTTTTTTTTTTTTTTAGATTTTGAAGCACCAGTGGCCATTAGTCAAAGCTATCCAGTGTGAGTCTGGATATTTCTGGCCAAGTATCAAGTGAATTTTAATGTTATTAAAATAAAATAAAATTGACCAATGCATACAGATTTATCAACACTGTTAGGCTTTTTATCCCTCTATAAATTCATCAAAACAAGGGTTTATTTCTCTTTCATAGACAAGACAGTAAGAAACAAATATATATTCAGCTATTTCTTTAGCTCCCTAAGAAACAAAGAGATCTTTCAAGGTTTTTAAATAAAAGCGTAACACCCATATTCACACCACCAGATATCAACATTTTACATAATTTTGAGAGAAAAAGCTGGACATGCAGCAATAACCTCGAGGTTAGGGATCAAACCCCTGACTATTACGTTAATAATAGTCAGAATAGTGGCCCCGATATACTGGTCGTATACATTGTCACTCTTGTTTATGAACTACTTTGTGTCAGTGTATCATAAATCGCAATAAACAACATTGATTTAAATGTTATTTACTGTAAAAATGTGAAAAGGATATTTTTCGCACGTTCTCGCTATGCTGCTGTATGTTAAACGTTTTTTTTTTTTTGTGTGTGTAGATTTATTCTATAGGACTATTTTCAGTCAATGTGTTCAAACAAAACTGGTTAAAGTCAACACTATCAGAGAAAAAAAAAAAACAGCGGAACTTACTAGCTACTTCCAGGGATGCGTTGTGACTGATCGCCTGGCCCAGATAATTTCGGGCCACACAGACGTAGCTGCCGTCGTCTGGCTTGCTCCGACGTCCGTGAACGATGCGCAGGAAGAAGAGGGATCCGCTGGGCAGCAGCATGCGGTGGGAGCGCGGGTTGTCTCGGTCCGTCTCAACGCGCTCGCCATCTTTATACCATTCCACTGTCGGGGTTGGACGGCCCTCTGCCTTACAGTTGAGCGTGGCTGGTTCCCCTTTAGACACAATCAAGTCAGAGGGGTGCTCTACAATCCGGGGTGGGAAGTCTTCCTGTCGGAGACGAGACCCTAGAAAGGGAAATGGGGAAATTAACTATGTATTAATTCTGTATTTTAAAGTAGAACAAAGAACCGTTATCAGTCTCTGATAATGTTTCTTCGTGGCTCAACTAAGAGCCATTAAGAAATATACCAAATAATCCCCCTGGTAAAGGTGACTAAGAGAAGAAGGCAATTAATACAAGAAATATGAATGATCTATTATTCATCTTCGATAATAGAATTACCACATAAACATGCAATATAATCTAAATCTTTTGTTTTAGCAGCTACAATCTCATCAGATAATGTAAATTACAGTAAAAGAAAATTCAGCAACAAACGTAATGATGTGTGGAATCTCTCAGGAAGCAATATGTCTCAAAATATGAGACAGATGTCCTTGAAAAACAATAATGATATAACTTTATACCGCTTTGGAAAAGCTCCAAGGCTGAATTTAAATAAGATAAAAGCATCACGCATGACTGTTCTGACGGAATGATGTTTTCCTTTGCTTCAGCTTTTCCCAAGAAAAGCCAACTTTTCATTTTTGCACGCCTATGTAAACTTAAACTCTAAATTTTTCATGCACTTCTATCACTCACGATACCCCTTCAGCATTTGAACCCAACTCCACCACAGCCTGTAAATAAGACATAGAAATATGAATCGATACTTCCAACCACACAAACACTAACAACCACAAAATCCCCTTTAATCCCTGATTCACTGCTGAGATGTCAATCAATCCGCTCCCTCCACGAAGCTGTGCAAGGCGGATTCCCACTGAGGCTGAGGACAAACAAACCCCCCTAATGACTTCCAGGTACACAACTCTGATGCCTCTGCACATCTAACATTGCATTCATCTCTTTCCAGCCCACCCCAGCACAGTTAACCTCTCACACTGTGCCACTTCCTATCCTGTAAACACCCACAACCCATCTCTTCCTCTCATTTTTCTGTAACATTACCTAAAGCCGGGAATTTCCTTCATTCACTGTAATCCAAACAAGGCTAAAAGTGCAACAGAGTGCTAAAAACGAATGACAGAAACTAATTTTTCATTTGTGAACACACTCACTGGTCACTTTGTTAAGTACAACTAGCTCATACCATTATTTGACCACCTCTTGCTTTTGAAATTGCTTTCATTTTTTGTGACATGGAGTCTATCAGATGGTAGAATCACTTAGTTCCAGCAGATTTGTCAGCTGCACTTCCATAATGCAAATCTCTCATTCCACAACATCCCAAGTGGCCTCTGTTCGATTAAGATCAAGTGACTAAGGAGGGAGCTAGAGTATACCAACACCCACATTATGTTTGAGAACAGAGAAGCGATTTGTGCTTTGTAATGTGGCTTGTTTTTCTGCTGGAAATAGCTAAATAGTTGATGGTGCACTGGGTTCATAAAGGGATGGGTATGGTCACCAACAATACTCAGGATGGGGCGATTAAATAAGGTTACATTGGTTCTAAGGGGCCCAAACTGTGACAACAAATATCCCCGTTACCATAACACCACCAACAGCAACCCAAACTACTAATAGTTTGAAGCCATGCTTTCATGTCGTTTACATCAAATTCTCACCTATCTGAATGTCATATTTGAAATGAGGACTTATTAGACCACACGACATATTCAACCTGTTACTGTCTGATTTTGGTGAAGTGCAGCTTCATTTTATTTGTTTTTAGATGACTTGTGTCTGACCTGGTGTTTTCTTCTTGTGTGGTTGCTCATGTGCTTTGAGAATCAACGTATTACGGACAAACAACAATACGTGGTAATAAACCACTCTTAATTGTGTGTAAAGAAAGTTAACAAAAAAGATCGTTGTGTGTGAAGATCCCAGCAGGTGAAAACAAACAGTCAGGCATCAACAGACAAAATCCCTTAAATTTCCCATTTTTTCCCATTCTGATGGTCAGTTTGAGCTTCAGAAAGTCATCTTCAGCATGTTGAAATGCCTAAATGCATTGAGTTGCTGTCATGTGAGTCATAGATTTTCTAATTGTGTTAATAATCAATGGGATAGGTGCATTTATTAAACTAGCAAGTTAGTATACATCCAATGGCCAGTCCTGAGTGGCATTCATAAGGTCAAATTCCAAAAAAATTACAATTTGTCTTTTAATTAGGTGCAGCAACACTAAGAATACATTATATGTTTGCACTTTTTTAATTTTTGAGAAAATCTGATTGAACAAAGAACCCTTATTAAAGCATATTGGAAATAAAAATTGGTCAGGGAAAGTCTAATCATTGCACTTTTAGTAAACACTGAGTTCTGAATACAGAAAGGTTTTATTCAAATCAAAATACTACAAGATACTTAGGAAAACATTACTGTAGATGTCATGTTTCCACATCTTACTGCATTGTAATTCCATGTCAGCAGTGCTTTTGCTGTTTATCTGATGTAATACTGTTGGGACACATGTTGGTTCTTTCCATGGGGCTGACAACAGAAGCTTCCACAGCTTTTAGCCGGGCCTGACTGTAACGTGTCAGTGGCCTTGGAAAGCAGATAATCCCTACCATGCTCTAGTGGTGAAATCCTACATTCCCTTTGCACCCAGTAATACCCACACGCAGGCATTTAGCCACACTGATAACACCTTACAAACTGAGAGAAGGGTTTGCGGTGTAGTTAATCACTTGTGTGTTTTCACACGTGTATTTACTGCTTTCCAGAAGCTGATAAAAGAAAACAGGATCTTATGTTGCAGCCTTCTATGTCATAGCGCAAGTAAAAAATAAGAGCGTAAGATACATGCATAGGCCCACTGTTAGAAATTTTCAGGTTTTGCAACCAAAATATTTATATGTAAATATAATATTTCTGGTATGGCAAGTCAAATGTTCGTTATTTGTAAACTCGTCTAAATATTAAGGTGGTTTAAGGCGGCTTTCCTCAGTGTGACCGCTGAGGAAAGATTCTGCGTGAATCTGAAATAACTAATAATTTTTGGCATTCTTTCCTTTACAATGCAATAAGTGGTTGGCTTAAATCAAAATGTGCATTCTTATGAAAATCAAAGTTTAACAAACGCTTTTTAAGCAAAGGCATCCAAAAAATATTTACAGTGGACTATTCATAGGTCAGTGTATGTGGATGTACGTAGCTGTTCGCTGATTTTTATGAGGAACGTAACTCCAAATTATTCGCTCAAAATTCACACACTTGCAGATTTTTGCTAAAACATTCAAAATATAATGCAGCTAAGGTAGCTGAAATATCTAAGCGCAAAGCTACTTGGAGCCATATGGTTTTTGCTGGCATTTGTGAAGCAGCCAATGGACCTTACCACAGGGGCCGCTTTTCATTGGCTGATGCCCATTCTACGTGGTCACGTGTGTGGCCGTCTCACAAACACACTTAGCTTCCCGTTAGCTAAGAACAGCATAATGGCAGAACTGATACAACTTCTACACCTTGAAGCCTGTCTGCTACACAGTCTTACGTTAGCTAAACAGATCAATATGCAATGTGTCTGTATCTGACATACACTAAAGATTTTATTTTAGCAGAAAAGGCTTTGGACTAAACTGTTACTCGTGTTAGCCACGTTAGCACCAAGTACAGCTAGTCAATCAACCATCGCTGTGTTCAGGGAAGCGCTGATTAATAATCGAGAAATAAATATCAAGCCTGGAAACTTGATATCGTAACGAACTGAATGTTATGTTTTTAAAGTAATCTTTGCTCGTCTTGTGGGGAGCAGGCGGTTGCCACGGTAACAGGTGTGCTTAAACTACAGAGAGAGAGAGAGAGTAAAAAGGTAGGAGTGGTTTTGAGTTGATCACCTGTTCGGGTTATTTTACCTTTGTTTCTGTGATATTCTGGGGTTGGAAAGAACAAGCAGAGGGAATGTGGAGACGAAGTCTTTTTAATGGTGGAACGCAGGAACAGAACAGCCACTACAGTACAGGTTTTCTGGCTAACCCCACCTAATCAGCTGGCCTACTAAGAACTATACCTAGAACAGGTATATCTGTATTCCTACCACTAGGGGCAACAAACCACTCTATTACAGTTTCCCTTTGCTGTGGCGCATTACAGCCGCTGTAGTGAGTAAACGTCATTCACAACAAACATCAAATAGAACAAATATATTTCATAAAATTTTAACAAACAAATGGCTTCTACCGCGATTATTATGTGAAATTAAATTAATTATATCCCAACTTCAGAAGATTTGCCTTTACCTTTACAGAGCTCTTTGGTTCCTCCTATCAGTCTGTAGCTTCTCTTATTGACGTCATCAAACCAAATTTCAGATCTACCATAACTGCCTGAAACCTGCTGGCCTCAGGTTTGCAACCAGCTTGTGACTGAGAAACCAGTAACCTCCTCCCAGATAATGACATGAACTTGTTAGTTCCTCTGTCCATTGTAGTAGCTGATATATTGTGAAAATCCGGTAGAAATGATGCACTAGTGGAGTCATGTTTACATAGAAACAATGGCTGCCAGGCTTTGTTTGTGAGACTTGCGGCCACGTGGGTCGGTTGTGGGCGGAGCTTGGTAAGGTCCATTCATTTTCCTTCGCACTGAGTGGCTGTACCCCTCAAAAGAAGAGATCAAAACTGTAGACGTTAGCTTCTGCTGTAGTGCTTAAAACTGAGCATTTTAAGGCACACTGAGATATATGTTTGGTTTGAACTATTAAAAAAAGCAATTTTGTGTTTTTGGAGGGGGTCTCAAGTATTCATGGATGCCATCTATAGCTCCCACGAATATCGCGGTCCACTACTTTGTTCTGACACTCTGAATACAATCACGAGTAAGATATTTATTTTAAAATGGGTACAACAGATGTAACGTACGTAACATCATTTTGGGAAAAGTTGCAAACTTGTTGTTTTCTATACAGAGACCTCCAAAATTCTAGGTACTCATAGTAATTCTTAAAGTAAATATTCGCCAGGCAGACTTGATAAGCCCCTCAAAAAAAAATAAAAAATACTCTGCACACTGTTAGTGACAAAGGAGAAAATGTGGAATCCTATCACATAGGTGTACACGATAACTTTAAAATACCTAAAGAAAATTAAAACTCCTTTCTGGACACCAAAGTAAAGAAAGGACAGTCAATATTGCCCACAGAGCTGCAGGGAAGAAGTGTAAATATTTAATATCAGAACAATTCTCCACACTGTCTAGACAAGTAAAGAGGTATCAGAACAATACAAACAAGACAGAGACTGTGGCCTTTGGTCCCTGTTTACAGCACACATGCTGCTTTTCTTGTTCTTAATTGTGTTGGACTGATGCCTGGGGGTCCGCACAAGTCCCTAAGCTCCTTGGCATTACTGAAAGGCAATATCAGTCTGCCACAAGTGGGCCCCCAAAAGACCAGGCTTTATCTGCAAAGGGCCAGCAGCCAGCATGAAATCAGTATGCAAAAACATGCACACAGGTGCACAATGAGGTACATGCTTCCAAACCAAAGGCAATTTGTTGCACATTTGCAACAACAGAACAAGTCTCCTTTTTTTCAGTTTGATGCAGTTCTGTTGTTTTGTGGAACTGATGGGGTGGGTTAGAGAAAGACAGTGAGAAAGGAGCTTAGCGAAATCTTTTGTCTTCATAAAACCAAGTATGACGAAAACTATCTTTATGTGGCAAATTGGAGAATGAGCTTAATTTCAGTTTTTCATAATAAAACTGGAAGCTCCAACACAAATACCATGATTCATCATTACTGCATTCTAAGTGATATATGTACTGTATATATGATATATACAAGAAAAGCATAAAAATATTTTTTTCTGCCTTCCTCCTATGAGTAGTCCACAATTAATAATTACTAAGATGAATGCCACTGTGTGAAGAGAGCAACAAAAAGTAGTCTCTGTATGTATATTAAATAGATTCTTCCTTTTTGGCTAAAAAAACATTTTCAAATCCATGTTCTGCTACCAACAGCGGTTACAAGATCTTAAGGGTAAAACCAGCCATCTTTATTGTACCGCAATCAACCTTCTTATTATCCATTTATAGTCTTGCTCTCTTCCTCCCACAATTTATGAACATAACATGCATCATGCTGTACAAAATACAATATTAACTTTGAATCTGCTTCACTCAGTAACAGTATCCACACAGAGACGTGCCTTTGTCAGAATGATCTGGTAACGTTTATGGTGCATTCACTGATCATAAAACGATTGGACTGTTTGGTTTCCAGTTGTCTGGTCAACAGTCAGAACTAAGCTAGACAACAGCCAGCTGTGATCAGGAGCTGATTTCTCAAAATCATTCTATTTTTAGACACAAGTATTCTGGGAGGTGTGTAAACCTTACATTCGTCTCTGCCATACAAGCTCACATCTATTTTGATATGATCAACAAATACAATAAAACTGCATGAGACAGGAGTAAAAATAAATTACAGACACACATTCCTTTGAGTATAGGTATTCAAACTGTAAAAGTGGAACGCAGAGAAGAAAGTATAAGGGCATACATTAAAGGAAGAGGAAAAAGGCAGCTTTTGAAAAAACAAATGATCACCCTACTCACTATAATTTCACACAGCAAATGCAATTTTCCTCAGTCCTGGTGGTCGTACATGAGCCCACCCAGGTGCAGTTCAAAACATAACAATATTTAGAACGCACTGAAGACAACCAATGTGTCAAACTATAGACATATTCAGAAACAGAATGTCCCTTCACTATCTCATTAACTTCCTTTGTGGAAGACACACATATTGATCATTCACATTGTATTGATGTGAACGCACCGACGAAGAGCCGGGTTTCAGAAATCTACTCAGATTCATAGATGCAATCCTAAAAGAATGTGCATAATTGTCTCTTTGTGGTTTATCCAAACAAGACAGTCATTGAAAAGCAGTTGGTGACATTTATGAAGCTAGAATGCTCCAGACATACTGTCACCCTTTGACGCTGCTAAAAGCTGACTGACACAATCAGACTGCTTTGTTGAGACGAGAGGCACAGCGGTGGTTAAATTTCAACCTGCCATGCTTTTAGAGATCTTATGCCTTAGTGTAAGTGCCTTTTATTTATTTTTTTGCCAAGCAGAGGCCAGAATCAGCTAATAAAGGAATGGAGATTTTCTGTGCGACTTAGCGAAGAGCAATAAATACAACGTCTTGTTAAAGCAACCCACTTTTTTCAAGCTGCAAAGGTCATTTAGTCGCTCTTCTTTGAGACACCAAGGGTTACATCATTGATCAAAGTGCAAACTTTTAATAGCAAGCAGAGATTTCCAGAAGCTTCGGTGGTTACGGCTGTGGTTTTGCAAGTCAAGTTGCACCACACCGGAACAATAAAGGAAGGATAACGGAGGATAACGAGAGAAGAAAAATGACACATGAGAGATTTGAGCTGAAAGAGCATTTCAGAGACACCAGTGACATGTAAAACCAATTGAGCCCAACAACATCAAAAAGTGTTGTTGGAAGAGAGAGATAGTCACTGGAACAAAAACATTTTCACACCACTTACTGTTTTATGATTTTGGTCATCTGCTTTAGAAAAATTCCAACTCAGAAAATAAAAACATAAAAAAGACTTTAATGAGCTCGCTGTGGTGGCGTAGGGGATTGCGCAACCCATGTTTGGAGGCCTTGAGTCCTCGATGTGGCCGTTGCGGGTTCGATTCCCGGACCCGGCGACATTTACCACATGTCTTCCCCCCGCTCCTTCTCCCTTTCCTGTCAGCCTACTTTCATATAAGGGACACTAGAGCCCACAAAAAGACCCCCTGGACGGGAGGAGAAAAAAAGACTTTAAATGGGTGTTTATAAGAATATCCTGTCTGAATAATATGCTGTCTGTATGCTGACAGAACTTCCATTTATCGTTATTATTATGACTACCAACAATAAATCCCTCAGACCCAAAGTGGACAGTTTTCAGATTTTGTTAGTAGTTACGTAAGGTTGAGTTACTTGATCTCTGGGCTTCACCACACTTCCTCATATCTGGCACTTTGTGACATCGTGTGTTCAGACGAATGGCTAAAATATATATGTATATTTTAATCTACACTTATCTCGCTCCCTTTGCAAATGGGCAGGTATGGTCTGGCATTAGCATGTTTGTTAGTAGTCTGACAAAAACTTTTTGAAGGTGTCTTTGCCAGAGAACTCTGAGTTATGCAAGCAAAATTGTGTAGAGTGGATCTTCAGTTGGAAAGTTTGCAGCCTGGTGATGATGATGATGATGATGATGATGATGATGATGATGATGATGATGATGATGATGATGATGATGATGATGATGACTAAGCTAAAATCCTGACAAAATATAAAAGATTTTCTTTTAAAGTAAAAAGAAACTTGTACAGCCCCCGTGATGTGCGATATAATTTTTTTAAAAAGTCAATCTGAATGGATATTATCATTTGTAGCAATGACACCAATTTCCATGCAATACAGGGGCACATTTAGATCAAGTATTCCACTGAAGTTACTCCGTCCTCTCCTCAGAATTGATGAGAAACAAAACAGGTTGTAAGAAAAGCAATCTAAAGGCAATATTATAATTTGGTATCCGTACAGTGATGTTACAAAAATGTTATTTATTTGAGTGCCTCTACACTTAAATCACTTTTCCTGTGATTCAATCTCAGGTACTAAACAGTTGATGCAAGTTGTGTCTTCTTTCTAAGAAACTGAATGAAAAAATTAGAAAGCTCTAACATGTCACACATTAGATTTAAACATAAGCCAATTTGATCACATATACGTAGGGGTGTGAAAACACACACAGCTCACTAAACTATACACAACACTTGGTTTGTGGAAACGACAAGTCACAACATTTTGGGAAACCTAAGGAACTGTTTCCCAAAACGTTGAAGAGAGGCGCAGAATATTCCATTTTAGGTTTGACTACTCGTCTACTTCTGATTTTCATGCTTGTCTTCATCTACAGTTCTAATATCAAAACAGCCTTCACATTATAAAACAGATGTTTCGCGAATTTGATACTGAGCATAGCACGATCGGTTTTGTGTAGAACTACTCAGTTCTGGTTGGATCAGAAATTAGGATTGGAACTACAAATTACGTAATTCCGAATAAATGCAAATTGCTTTTTAGTTTAGAGCAGAGAGAAAGCTTAAAACCAGATGCCATCTTCAGTGTCATTAATTGCTAACAGACTGTCGTATTTCTCAAAGGACTCACAACCGTCAATATCTTGTCTGTCAGTTTTACTATTTTTCTTTTTTTTCTTTTACTGAGAAAATAACTTGTTGCAACACTAGTAATTTAAAAAGTATTTACTTTTTCACTGTTTTTGGAATTGAGCACTTTGAGCTTTTTTTTTGGCACTTGTGGTCCCGATTGAGCAGCAATTTGACAGGAACAAGGGTGAAGAGAGAAGAGGAAGAGATGCAGCAAATAGTCACAGACCTGGAATCAAATCCAGAACAACAGTCTTTGCATTTGGTGCTCCAGCTCTACCTACTGAGCCACACAGCGCTTAGGATTTTGGTATTTAGAGATCATAAACAAATATGTACAAAAATGCATTTTATCTGGTTGTATTAGGCTCACAGCTTTAGCAAAACATAGCCTTTATCAATGTCATGAATCTTCAAATCAGAAGCTACAGCCAGAAAAAATAAAAATAAAAAAATGCTCCTTTGAGGACGTAACCCCCTTTTTAAACTTTTACACATGACTTTTAAAGGTTCCAAGTTATTTCCAGTACCAGAACCTCGCTGCCTGATTTTGTTCATTACACTTGAAGGTAACATCCATCTTCTTAAACATCTCATAACATTGCAAAACAAATAAGCCAATTTAACTAAATGTCAACAATTTCTCTTTCTCATTTCCTGCAGACACATACTCTAAATATACACACTTACTCATTTGTAACATGAAATACAATGAACCAATAAATACCACACATTCTTTCTCAGGCTGTAATAAACTGCAATTAGGTGGAAACATAGAACACTGTCATTCAGTCAAGAATGTGGGGGAAGGAATGCGAGTGTTTCAGGGCCAGAGCGAGGTGTCTGAAATCACGCTTTCGCTTGTATTTTCGTCATTAAGCTGAGTTTGAACATGTGTTTCCAATCCCAAGTTATGAATAACTCTAGTTACACTAGACCATACTGTAAGACAGTCCTTTCTGCCCGCTGCCCTTCCAGCAGCACAATGCAGCAAAATGAGGCAGCCTCTGGGGAGGCGAGCCAAGGTCATGTGCATGATAACACCTCCCAACTGCAGCACCCAGATGTTTAGGGCAAGATATGAGGCTAAGGGGAAATGTAAACTTGAAGAAATATGCTTATAAGCTTAGCCACAGGCTCGGCAACTGATTTCACCAGACGTAGAAGTGACTATTGATTATTGCTCTGTTGCATTCAGAAGTAATACCGTATTATTGAATGCCAGATTTGATAGCCAGAAGTTACTTACTATTAGCGAGTAGAATTCATAGTGTAACTGCTGGCTGAATAATTGACTTAGTCTTTGAATAAAATACCACATTTGTTCTAACAGATTTTTTTTTTCTTTTTACAATGCCATGAGAAAAAAAAAAAATGTTGGCCATCTGTTAAATGCTCACTGGAAAGGTAACAAGCGAGAAGTCCCCGGGGTGCTCTCGAACCGGAACATTGCTGGTGCATGATAAACATCTGAGCCAAGTAGGTCATCGGGACACTTTAACCAGAGAGCAAATCCATCAAGCTGTCTGTGACAGAAAGTGAGGACCAAACATATTGGACCCTTCAGCTATTATCACTCCAGTTTGTATGAATTTAAGAATATTTCATTGCGGCTCTTAAAAACGTTTTTAGTTCAATACAGTGGACTAAAAGGCAGCGTGCTCAGCATATTACAAAATATGCTCATGCCTTTTATGGCTAATCCCATTTTATTTTAACAGTGAAATACTCTTGAGAAGAATAATCCCCATCTGCCGTATGCTGTGCGTTATATCACTTCAGTGCGGTGAGCAAATGACCTGAGGTGGATGATAGTCTGAAGCTTACCTCCTCTATTTGTGATGAGAAGAACCTGAGAGCACAAGTGCCCTGGAAAGGCCAGCACACAATCCAAGGGGTTTATTTTCACTCCATTAAACCTTCAGTGAAAAGAAAAGTGGTCGTACACGACATTGATTATCGCTCAGGCAGAGCTTGGCGCTGAAACTTCACAGAAGAAGAACAGATACTGAATTTGCCAAGATGCGGTTTGTTATTCAAGAATTATTGCAAAGTTACTTTTGCATTTATTGATTTCTGCTATATATATTTAGTCATTAAAAAGCCAGTCACAAACGGCAAAGACCTAAGTAGAAAGAATGCATAACCTAATAGATGTTCTTTCATTTTACTATGATCATATTTAGTTCACCTTTAAATAGAAGTATTTTATAAAATGTGCTTCTTTTTCACATTTTAGTTGTCAATCAACAGTATAGCTCACCCATTACATCTCTTTATACTTCTGTTGCTAAATATCTATTGAAAAGGTATCAAGATAGCATTAGAATTTGACTAAACAGTGTAAATTTACATTTAGAAGCAAAGAAAGTTATACTTTTGGAGATACACGGTGGCAGTGTTGAAGTGTAAAAAGATAAAGGAAGGATATGTTACCTGTGATTAGCATGAGAAGCATGGTACTACTAAAACAGGAAACTGCATTATCCGAGAGTCCAACAGAGTAAAACTTTTTAGACAACAGGAAGTCTAACAGAACAAGAAAGCTGTTAATTTTAATTTGCTTTAATTACATTTTTAACCTGTCTCCCGTATCACATATTGGATTTGTGAATACTACAAACCTTTTGAAAGTCGTTAAGTTATGGTAAGGGCCTACATTCCCTCAGGAATATATATGGAGATTGCTGTTTTTGTAAAGCTAGCTCTGCTGACCATGCCAATGATAATTTACTATGTTAAAAGGCAGTTTCAAACTTTATAATCAATTTGTTTTGGTAGTAAAGCTGGTTTACTGTAACTGCTTTTTCACATGTGGCGTGATGTCACCTCTGCTCATAACATAAATATTAATGATCACTCTGGAAGGCTAAAAAAAAACTATGGAGAAATGTGTCTTTTTTTTTACCATGGTATGTCACATAGTATGTAAACGAGGATTGTTGACTGGCGTTTGCACTGTTTCATAAATTTAACTTGGAAATTGCCCTAGGATCATCTCTGCACTCAGATGTCGTATATTTTAATAAATGAGACCCACTAAGAGGAGAGAGAGAGAGACTTCAACTTGAGCACCAAACTGACAGATAAAAATGATGAATAAAAAAAGAGAAGCCTGTTGATAGGCAGAGGCAGATTTATCAAGCTCTGCAAATTAGCATCTGTTTGCAAATCCTAAATAACACCTGTGGGAGTGTCCGCTGCTGTGGGTGATGACCTGAAGCTGCTCGGTTCTGGAAGCACAAGCACAACCAGCTCATTTCAATAATGACTGAAGCAGTCTGCCAGGAGACATGCAAATTAGCCCATTGCTGTAAATAAGCAGACCTGTAGATAATCAGTAGCTTAGAATTTGGTTCCACAAAAATAAATCTAATGACCTGTTCTGATATTTCAAATATGCTGTGAGCCTCACAAACAAGAGACGGTAAGCTGCCGCTACATGCACCCCAATGTCAGTGCACAAGCTTTTACATAAATATATTCATCTATACCATTTTTCATGGTTGAGGATCAGATGTAAAAGTCTCAACTGTTGTCAAATTTCAATAATAAGCCATCCAAAGAGCCTGCAGTTCATTCTGCTGGGTGGGTACACCCTGTGATTCATATAAGAAAAAAGAAAATGCATGCTTGCCTCTTAGGCTATCAGGAGGAATAAAATGAGAACACTAAGAATGACTGTGGAGAAAATGTGAAAATGAAATACAAAACCAGAAAGATCTCAACATCTTTGTTCAGCATGTTTTTATAGTTAATGTTTATCTTACGTATAACTCAATTTATAATGAATTGGTATAATATTTTATTGCAATATATTGGATTATTCTCAGCCATTTTATATAACACAGCTAAATAATTGAATTTAATACTATACAGAGCATCGAACAAGTATAAGCCCTATTTTCAGATTTGATCTCTTTTTTTTTTTTTTTTTTACCAAATTCCCTTTTTCTCAGTGTCAATTTCATTTCTCAAGGCTGAAAAACTATTCAAATTCATCTGGCTGTATGTGAAAAACTTACTGTAGATGTAAATTGTAAGTAATTAAGACTTAACTGGTTGTAATAACTGCTCTCCGCTGTCCTCTGCAAAATTGTTTTAATTCAGCCACATTGGAAGTTTCTTTTAGCATAAATTGTCCATTTCAGTGTATGCCACAGCATCCTAATAGAGTTTAAACCTGCAATTTTTTTTAATGCTTTTCAGCTTTTGAGCCATTGAGAAGTGGTCTTCAGGACTTTTGCTGAAAAGCAGTCCCAGACCATCACACTACCACCTCTTTGTTTGAATGCCAATCTTAAAATGCAGTGTACGTTTTATGACAGATGTATGGGACGCTTTCCAAAAAGTTCCACTTTTGTCTCTTCAGCCCAGATGTACTCAGGCTTGGTTGTGGCTAGAAAAAACTTATCTCAAAAATGTGTTTTATCACTGTTAATATTATTTCATGTTCTCGGTTATGTATGCACATATTTTCCCTACTTATTGCTTGTTCACTTGTTTCTTTAAAACCTGTTAGAAATAAATAAATACAAATACAATTTAAGAAGAGCATTATTTTCTGGTTTTGGTAGCTTTTTTCTGTTGATAAATCGAATCATTTGGAAACGTAACTTGTGTTTAGTCAGGTTATCTTGGCTTAGCATTCAAAAAAGTCCATTCATTCAAAAGATCTGAAACCTTTAAATAAATAAAAAGGCAAAAATCAAGTTTACCCTATAGTCAAAAGCTATGCTCACTACAACAGATATAATCAATCATGTGAGTGCAGCGGTAAATAATATTAAATTCAACCATATTTTTAGATATAACATAGAATTTATTCATGAAACACTGATGCATCCAATCTCTGATAAATCTGTGCAAGCAGACTGTAACCACTAGAGTCTTTAAGGCATGTACTGTACGTGTTGAGCATATCACTTCATAATACTTTGGCAGGCTATATTTGGGAAATTACAGAGGGAAAAGGGAAATCTGACTGCCTTAATTAGGACTTGAACTTGGACAGGCAATTTATGTCATATGTTAGCATGGAAGACTCCTGAATAAAGGCTCCACACACCCCTGAAGAGGGTCTTACCACTTCTGGACCTTCTGAAATTACTTGAACTTTCCCAGTAATTGAACCTCCCTACAGACATCAATTTTCCATTTGCACCAGCCAAGTAGTAAAGTAAATAAAATCAGTAAGTAAATTGTGAAGTTTAAAGTATTGACTTGGGGTCGGGGTGGCTACGAGCGGAATACAAATGGATAATAGACTTTTGAAAACCCTGTGCTATTTTACACAACAGTTCTTATAACTTTGTACTGGTCTATCGGATAAAGCATGAGGGAAAAAAACTGCAATGAAATTTGTGACTGTAAAATAAGATGATTTAGTAAAGGTAAATGGATAAATAATTTGTAAGGAATTGTGTTGGGGTGAGGGTTCAATGTCGTTTCCATGGACACTCTACTAAGCTGTTTTGAGGGCAACCGAATTGAATAATCAGGTTAAATGATGACCGCAGGTCCAACTACAGTGAATGAAATTATTTTGAATTCTATTGGTTTTTCTATTTTTTTTTAATAAGACTTTGTATCTATAACATATTCATCAAAATAAATTATTGCATATCAGTAAACATCTGGATGATTTGAGACACAGTCATCCACCTCTGTAAGTGTCTCTGCAGAAATCAGAAGCTGCTTTTGACTTGTGACATAAACGATCCTGGCATTGTCTGTGATATGCATGTTCATGTTACTGCATCCATGTTAACCTTGTGAAGGTGAGGGCAAAGCAGCAAAGATATCTTATTTGAATAGCTATTAAAATCAATTTTCATTTTTTCCACTGAAAGTGGTTTTGCATGTGTGATCCATAAAAGAGAATAAAGACCTTCCAAATGTAAATACCTTCCTCATGGCTATAAAAGAAATGAATGGACTAATATTCACTTGTGCTATCAGATTTGTTTAAATATTTTTTGTTTTATTTAATAAATTAAACATACCTCTGATGAGTGGCCTCCAGGAAATTGTTTATTTTTATGCCCTGAAGTACAATTACTGATTTTTATGAACTTGTTTTTAAAATAATTTGTGACTGGCTATTCCACCTTAAGGAAAACAGTCTCCACCTGCCAATGTAACCACATCTGGTCAAACTTAACCTTTGGAAGTCTCCAGAAACTCAAAAATTACAACTAGGTACCTACAGCAGGCTCTTGCTACAGTTGAGAAAAGTCTGCAAATACATGCCTCGAGAATCAGAAAGAGACTGCACATGTTTAATTTTCATCGGACGTGTGCAAGAAAGAAAACTTTGCTCTCTAAAATTCTGAAGTCTGAATTTTAGCAGAGGACAGGTTTGGCATAAATCATGTAGTTATGAGAAAGGAATCTTCTATCAGTTTTATTGCCAAGCATAGAGTTGGAAGTGTCACGGTGTGAGGATGCTTTGCTGAAACCAGTTCACAATCATAGACTCCAACATTAAGGAAATTAAGGAAAATGTGACGCTATTGATGAAAATAATAAATATGAAGCAGAATGGGTCCTGCAAAATTACAGCAACCCAAACTTGTCAATCCATCAATTCCTGCCTGAGGATTTAGAAATGAAAAATCCTGGGCTGAGTGAAAGCCTGACTCTTGATTTCACTGAGATGCTGTGGGCTGATGTGAAGCCCTCCAACGTCTAGCAGAATGTCAGGTGACGTTTCCTCAGGCTGCTGTCAGAGCTTGGTAGAGAGCTACAAGAAGGTTCTCACTGAAGTAATTCCAACAAAGAGGTGAGTTAAGGGGTAAGACTAGCTATTAGGGGCTGTGGTGTCCTAACATCTTTAGAAAACACAATTTGTTGCCAGTCTTCGTGTAATGAGTAAAATATGTTAATATTTGTTGTGCAATCAAACTTTCACACTTTCTTTTCATGAGATAAAAAGATCACCGCTGAATTAAAAAAAAAGCTGAATGGGTTTTCAGAACAGTACATCGTACTGTTTCTTCAAAAAAAAAAAGCCTTTCTGATGGGCTTGGAGAGAATGAGTTCTGATATTCTGATCTTAAAGAGGCAAACAGAAGCACTACAGAAAATTATTTCAAAATAAGTACAAATTATTGCAGAAGCTTTAATATATTTTCAGATTTTTTTTTTTTTTTTTTGGCCAAGATCTATGAAGACTTTGTGGAGGACATTGCTGTAAGCAGAGCTGTGCACGGGGCATATCATCTTATACGTGCTCTTCCACTTGCTAATGAGGCTTACTGTCAAAGCGCTCAAAGTGCCTTGAGAGTCTACATTCCAATGTCAAACTTTGCTTAATGAAGGTAATATTATATGGTCATCCCTGTAATCACAAGGCCAGTCCTGAGGGCATGGCTCTCACATTTGCCTTTGATCCACCTGCCTGCGCCGTTAGCTCAAGGCTTACTCGAATGCTACAAGCCAAGAGGTGTAAATTTAAAGCCTCAGACTGAATTTTATTTAAAAGAAAAAAAGAACAGAATTCAAATTATATAAAATCTTTGGGTGATACAGAAGCAGCACAATTTTATGCGTTTATGACTTTATGTAAGTCATCTGTTGATAGACGAATGTCAGGAAATGTACACCCTGTCAAGAAAGTTGACTTACCTTGTTCCCCAACGATTGCTTGGTAAGGTGATTGCTAAGTTGGTCAACTGGCAGTTATAGTCATTCAAGCAACAGTGGATGAAGAGCATTTGTTATTTTAGTAAAAGGCAATAGTGTCAAAATATTCCAAATGTAACATTACCACCCTGCAAGTCTTGCCTTCCCACAGATTCATCTTCTTAATTCTATTCCATTGCATAAAATTTCAAAAACTACCTAATAATAGATGTGCTAATTAAAGCAAATTATGCATGTTTTGGGCTCTTCTGTGAGAGATGCTCTGATGGGAAACGGCTCTTTATGCGGCAGTCTTCACATAAAGCTCTTTGAACCCTGTCAGTAATGACAAGGAGACAACTGAAGGAGAAAGATGAGAAGGATCGAGGAAACGGCGAAGGGATAATGTGCGCCGCTGATGTGTTCTCTCGCTGCACTCGTGCATTCTTTGTTGTTATTCTAACTAATCTTAGGTTTAACAGTCAAAGCGGCCCTAATTGATATGTATGAGAACACATCTATTTTCCCGATGCGCCTGAGCATGAACACCGAGAGACTGCTGAAGATCTATCTGGAGGCATATTGATTCAATTGATTATTAGCCGCCTGGCTGGAGAGGAGAGATGACTCGCAGGAAGCATCTCTGAGGTCGCATTACTGTGACCTTTACGGCTTCCCAAATACTCTTTCTCCTGATTACTTTGAATCCTTTATTGATGAGAAGCAGCACATTTCAACGGCTGCAGCATTTTAGCACAGGTCGAGAAGTAAAAGCGCAGCTATGTTTTGTTTCAAGATGAAGAAAAAAAAAAAAAGAAAGAGCGAAACCACGCTTGAGCCTGCTAAATGGATTGCACACGATGCATTTGCATAATAAACACATAATTCAAGTGCAGAATGCTACTGTAGCTTATAAAACCTCAAGACTGTGGAGAGCAGATTTATTTAACCAAGCAATTACCCCAAGTGCCTTAGCAAACAGACGTAGCTGGACACTGACCTCAGAACAGGAAACAAAGGCGAAAGAAGTACAAACAAGCAAGAGAAAACCACAAGCCCACAAGGATTTCTAAGCTTAGGCCGTTTTGCTGTCCATCTGTCCACGAGTGCAGCCATTGCTTCACTATTTAGGGCTTTTCCTGTGTGTGTGCCTGGGTGTTGTGGGTGTGGAAACAAAAGAGGCGCAGCTAAAGATTTTACAACTCTGCAGCGCTCAGCATGTCAAAACCACAAACTTGTGCATTTTATTGATGGAAGGAACATATACACAAATAAAAATGTGAAAACAAGTGTGGCTTCCAGATGTGTCCAGTGTGCTTTACTCGGAGAAAATGCGGAATGAAATGCAGTGTAACCAAAAGTCGTTAGAGGTCACAAAATTAGTGGTTAAAGTCCATCTTAAGGTGACTGGTCAGGTGTAGATAGCATTAATTAGAAATCTGCTCAGGCGGGAGAATTTGTTATAATTATTAAACGGGAACGTCACAAATCTGGTCTTTCTGCTTGAGTTGTAACAACAAACCCATTGTTGAGAGACAGTTTTACGAACCTGTTTGGAGTTTGCAACAAGCTATGGGGACACATGACAAATGTGGAATGCCAATGTGTTAGAATGGCCCAGTCAAAGTCCAGACCTAAACTCAAATGAGAATCTGTGTGAAGACTTGAAAACTGATGTCACCACAGAATCTTTGATTCCATCCAACTGTTTATTTGTATCAAAGGAAATCAAGAAGTGTTGCTCTACCTGACGAAATCTTCACATTTAGATCATTTAGCCCATTATTTAGGATAAATCTTTATATTTGCAAATAGAAAAATGTTTAACTATTCTCTCAATTCTGCAGCTCTAATCATCTACAAGTTCACCCGCGTGGTTAGAAATGCGTACTTTTGTTTTCTGTGTTTGTACTTGTTCACAAACATTCATTTTCATATCACAAAGTTTGTGATTGTAAAGTGACAGCCTGTGGAAAAGTTTGAAATGCTTAACTGAAATTGAGACATGTGAACTAAGCCAGAGTATGTGCAAAGGGTTTGAGGGGGAGCAGAGCAGATTTAGGGAGTCTCCTTCAGGCAAGGAACCTGCTACCTCTGTCGAGCAAGCAGATGCCAATCGATCCCTCTCGAAATGAAGACTGGGGCGTGTAAATGCCGCTTTGGCTCTGTGTGTGTGTGCTGGTGTGCGTGCGTGCGCATATGTGTGCTGGTGTCTCTGGGAAGATGCGATGACCTGTGAACTCCGGGCCCACAGGCACTTGTCAGAGCTCCCAGTAACTTAATTCTCCCCAGGTTAGCAACCACACTCACAGCTCCAGAGGAACCCGGCGAGTAAACAAGGGAAGCAATCATGAATCACAGCTTTCGGCAGGCGATCCGAAAACACTCATTAAAAAACGAGCTTACGCTAACACCATTACGTATGCATTCATGCACACTCAGGCAGAACCAAGCAATTCCAGCAACATCTGCAGGGACTTGAGAGGATGGGATACAGTTCTGGTTATTCCGCTTGAGCCGTTCGTGGTGGGCAACATTTTCTTAAGCAAACAATTGAATTAAACACAGCTCAGTTAGCATTACTGTTTGCTTTCTTATAATGAGTGATTCTACTAATCCTTCGAATGACAGTGAAGGCATCATTTTTGTCTTCAAAATCAGACTGTAGATATGTAGATTCAAATTAATATTTTGGCATGGTTGGTAACTATCTTTAAAGTCATACTAAAAGGTTATTTCTTATACAATTTGACCTTTACTTTGAGTAAAAGGAGGCAGAGGATCTGGATGATCTACAGAGAAATGGTCAAACATGCTTTTTATGTCCAACCCTGTGAAATAATTAAGGGAAAGATGTCCTTTTGGAAAAGCAGGCATTAAAACAGGCGTACCAAATATTTATGCCACCGGTGGTTTCGTTAAAAATAATTAACAGGAATTTTCCCCCAATGAATGACTGTGTTCAATTTAGAAGTTGATTGTCTTTCACCAATGTTCTCAGAGCCTGCCAAAGTAATCAAAGTTGATTCCTTTTCACATATCTTCACAAAGGCTGTCTATAAACCTGAAACAAAGTCCAATCAACTTGTGAGATTGCTGGAGAAACTATAAATCCTTAAAGCCTGAAGGCAGTTGCTATCTGAACAAAACCCAACATCCCTCCTCTGAATGGATTCTACACTTGATGCCCAGAGAGAGGAATGACACAAACTATCCAACATAGCATACAAATCCACACTCATTAAGATGCCTTCCAAACAAGCCGATGTCCTGAAGCTTATTAACTGCACGCTTCGTGTTGGAGAACGAGAAGAATTTTGACAAATTCATCCGAACATAAAAGAAAGCGGCACACAAAGATGTCCTGTCAGCAGTCTCCTCATTAGGAGTGGTATCCAGCTCGCCGCTGTCTCAGTCACCCGGACCATAGGGTGCCTTGTTAAGCTTAAGAGTTCGATACAACAGGTCAGCTTCTCCCAATCGAGCCACTGTAACTGGAGGTCCAGCATTGTGCAGCAATGCCGTGCAGCATTCTTCAGTTTGATCCACAACAGCCTTTGCAGTCGTGAGAGCCCGTCCCCAGAACAACATGAGTGAGTACATGTGAACCCCGACCTGTGCACATCTGACGCCAGCAGACGAGCCACATGTCTCAGTTAAACTGTTTCCCCACGGGGCCGCTGCGTACACGGCGCTGATGGAATTAGGCTGTGCTCTGCCGGTCTCTGAGGCCCTCTGGTACCTCCTTCTCCACTGATAACATGTGAACGAGAAGGCAAAATTAGCCCCAGAGGACCTTGGCTACTTAATGCTAATGTAATTAGATTATAAATTAGCTTTGCTAGAACAATTAGCACAACAATCCTCTATTTATTAGTTTGGAATGAATGCAGTAAGGAAGATCCAGTTTAAAAATGTACCTATATGCTGTACAAAGCGTAATCTATTTTGCCACTTTTCAGCTTTTGGACATAGCTTTATTGGCAATACAGAGAAATAATGCAGATTTTACACAAAGGATGACAACTTACTTCCTATTTTACGTCTCTTTCTACAGTCTGATGACAAACCAAGGAACCACAAACCATTTATTGAGTTGCATCAGTAAAATGCTACAAGATAAAAGTCAAAGGTGATCTTAACGCAAGTGCATGTCTACCCTTTAGATTTGTGCGATACAACCAAATGTAACAGATGAATTATTAAGTTTAAAGTGTAAACTAAGTGTATCTCGTGAAGAAGTCACTCACTTTACAGCTTTTACAGTATGGACCGGGTGATAATGCAAAGGTCAAGGAGCAGTACAGTTCAATATGTTTGTGTACAGTTAGCTCAATTAGAACGCAAATTTGGATTTAGCATTTTGATTGTCAAGAGCCCTGAAAGAAAATGTTTGTGTTGTTTTGTTTTTTTATTGAACATACTGTATGTGGAATAAAACATTCTATTTTAGAAGCTGCCAGAGAAATCTTATTAAATGATGCAGGACAATTTAGTATATAGTACTTTTTTGTTGATAAACAATACAGGCTAGAGTGTACTCCCAATATTTGTGGGTTTTAGGGACTACAACCATCTGCAAATAATTTAAATCCACAAATACTTAAGATCCCCTCTAAAAACACTCACAAATGCCCATTTTGATTGTTCAAACACCAACGGCACAGTAGAAACCTTAACACTACTCCTGAATCTAACTTATAAAGTCTTTCTTATCGCTGCTCTTGGAGGTACAGCCAATCAGCACTGAGGAAAATGAATGGCACAACTGAATTAGTTGCTCAGCAAATCCCAACCAATAGCATACAAGTAGCAATGTGCTCTGGTATTTCAGCTTCAAAAGCTGTTTTCTTCTGAATGTGTCAGACATGCTCTATGAAAACATTTGTGACTACGTAGCGTTTTGTGTGAACAATCTGGAGTCAAGTTCCACAGAAAGTCTGCAAATACTGAACCATAAGTAAGTTGGAGTCCACTGTATTTGAAAGCAATGTCACAAACACAAATGTAGTTTTACGACCCCAGCCATGTCGGACGCAGTCACTTTTCAATCTGTCCATGCACAATACATATGAATGATGACGCAACAGTCATTGGTGTGGAAGTTGTTAATGAGAGAAGAAGACTGAGTTTCAGTAAGATGTTTGAAAAAGCCAAATAAAGCTCAAAAGTATAATAAGTTCCTGAAAATGAAACTGAAATTTCCACACAGGCATGTTTGTTCAAGCTGCTACAACAGGGAGTTGGAAATCAGCCAGAAGCCAAACATATCACAGCAGAGATGTTGTGTTGTATCTTTCTGAGAGGTCATAGTATGTGCTGGGTCAGGAAATGTTGGCAGGCTTACAGTTAAAGTAAAGACCTACAAACCATACAGCAAATACACCCCAGGCTGACTGGTGGCCATGCCAACCACATTAATTGTACTAATCCCTCATATACGCTGTGAAACACCCACTGCATTCTCTTAAACAATTATTTGATCACATTAGAAAGGTTTGTTGAGGTCTTGGTATAGTTGCAACAAATGAATAAATCATTTAAGGTGAAGGTGAATCGAAACATTTCCCACTGAAATGCTAAGTTCAATACTGATGTCATGTACTTTGAAATGAATGAATCTAGTTAAAGAACGAATCAGACTTTTGATCGTCACTCAAAAACAACATACGGAATCTGAAGTTAGTCTCATTCCGTGTCAAATACACACCAAAAAAATTGAGAATGTGATCTACTGCTTGCAGATTGCATCTGTTACCAGTGTTACTGACATTCCTGCCTCTGTGTGTGAAAGAGAAAAAAAAACGGGGCTGGTAGTTTATCGTGAGTACTTACAACTGATATTCTAATGAAAAACTTCAAAATACTGTAAAAGATACACAAAGGTAGAAACAGCCTTGCTTAAGAGAAATAAAATTATACATCTGGGGATCAAGCTCAAGCTACTAGCTTTTCAATTGCATCTATTTGTTTTCTATTAATAGGCACAGCATTTTTTTTCCTTCTAAAGTTGTTTCTCAAAGTATTTATGAGGGCGGAAAGTACGGGGCATGGCCACGAAGAGATGGGTCAGTCTCAGTAACTAGGGAGCGATCAGCATGGGTCAGGGTCACAGCTGCCACACTGCCAACCCACATCCTTATGACATCCGGAAACCTCTACTCCCAAAAGATGAGCGCAGGGTTTAGAACAAGGCAACGCGTACCTGAACAAATCCGCAGCAGAGCCAGTAGAAAGTAAATTCCTGTGAAACAAGCAGGCATCTCTGGTAGCAGCTGTGGAAAGCTGGGTGCCTAATCCAGTCCGAGTGTGCAGAAAAGTCTGTGTCATTCAAAATTAACTTCTTCAGCAGAGCCCGCGGAGGGAGAGTTCTCGTTCTCCGGCAAAATAATAATAATAATTAAAAAAAAGTAAAATAATCACAAGAGCAAAACAGTTCGGAAGTGCTCCCCTAAGAGTGAATCAAAGTTCAGATGCTTCGCAGACATCCTCGCTGCTGATCCTCTCAGCACCACGCCGGTTTGCTCTGCTCCCGTGCGCCGGGGAACTCCTCTCTTCCACACGCAGATAACTTCATCAAGTGATCGGATGTCCGAGTGATGATGTCTCCACTTCAGGACGGACCGGTTGAGGGTCGGATCGGTCTCAGGCACTTTGACGGGTTAAAACTCCCTCTGTGGTGTTTAGTGATTCTCGGAGCTGGCGCTGGTTGGATGAGGGCGCCGCGCGTCTCTGCGCTCGGAGCTGCTCTGGTTTCCCTTCCCACTCAGAGGCTTTTCTGTTGTGCGGAGGAGATTCCTGTGGGTCAGGCACCATTCAACCACATGCGGATACAGTGACAGGGAAAGGCTCCGCCGGGCTTTGCTTAATGCTCGCCTCGTATTAAACCGAGGCTACTGTAGGAAGTTTAAATAAATATCTCCAACTGAGGTTTTATAGATACGAAGTAATTAAAGGGGGCAAATGACGACTGATTCCCCCCACCCCTCTCTTTTACTGAGAAGCAGCAACCTAAACCGCTGTGTTGAATATGAATTAGAGGCCAATTAAATCATTTGTTTTCAGTGTCCATCATTATCAAAAGGAGCCTCGTGTGAAATGCAGATTTACCAACTAAAGATGATTAAATATTTTAAAGTGAGCTTGCAGTTGAAATGTGACCTTGATGAATGATTTATAACGTTCTCCCGCTATCAAAAGCTACGTGCGCTGCGTCTTTATAAGCTTACAAAAGTGACGAGCTCAGGTGTGACATTAAAAGCGTTTTTAATGAGCCAGTAAGGTCTGCACAGAGAGCACCGGCAGCAGAGTTTCACCTCTTGACCCGTCCGCAAATTATAACGAAATGCAATGGAAGTTTACAGATCATGTCCAAATGTCACATTGAAGTAATAATCGGTCAAATATAACTCACTTTTACTCCAGTAAACTGGCGAAGAAGTTAAACTTCTACATTTCAGGCACATGAGAGCTCAGACATTTCTTTGTTGTCTGGGGAGGTCAGAGCTCCCTCTACTGGTTGACTTCTGGGATTGCAGTATAGTTTTTTTTTTTTTTTTTTGTGGCTAAAATAAACCACTGCTTTTGTGATTTGTCTTAATAGGCAGATTTCCAGAATGATGGAATCAGGCGAGTGTCTACTTCATGATGTAACGTGTTCTGAAGCAATTTTAAGATTTTGTTTGCCAGTGAGTACCCCACTATTTTTTGTGTTCTTGAAATTAAAAATGGCAGGTGTATCATTATAAAATCTGAAAACGACAAAGTACACAGAAATAAGAGGACAGATGTTAAGCAGGATAAGTACAAAAAATGTCACCATTTTGTCACCATAAAGCCAAACTTCTGTGTATTTTATCATAATCTTAAGTAAACACAAGGGGTTGTAATCCTACAAGCTCCTGCCCCAAACTTGAGTGTTATGCAGTCTTTCCATTTTTCCCCATTAACTCAGACCAATAAAATTATTCTCAATTGCATAATACTACCACTGTTATGTTTTATGCTCGGCATAGTGATGCCCACTCTGTATTAATGTACGTATGATCTGACTGCACTTTTTTCTTTCCTCCGTGAATCATGGCAAAATGGGACAGCTTATGTTTTCCTTTCTCACAGTTTTCCATAACAGCCAGCTTTGTGGCATGTTAAATAGATAATGTCCTCCCACCTAAGCTGTGGATTTTTGCATCACAATGACTTTAGAAAACCATGCATCATTTCTGTTCCATGTCATAATTATTTATTGCTTTGTGTTACCGTATTGCCTAGTCCCAATAAAGTAATTTATGCTTGCTGCGTGGCAAAACAAGAAATGAGAATGTTCACCGTCGTTCTGCAAGGCACATGACACAGAGGAAGATGCGATGCCTTTGGATTTTTTCATGTTCTTACTAAACCTTCACTGAAGTTCAGTCTTGAATCTTTTCATTGTGCGCTGTGCACCACTTCCAGCTCTGCTCAAAGCCAAGGCATCGTCGTAGAAACAGCCAGAAAAAAAATGGGACATTACAGTCACACTTCGAGCCTCTGTCTGCCTTCGTAAAACATTTTTTTTCTATTCCAAAGTGACTTTTCTTTTCCTTTTTTGCTTTTTTTCCCCAATTTTTCCCCTTCAGTTCTGTTTACTGCATTTTCAGCAAACACAATGGTGCACAAATATGTGAAATGTTGTGTCATATTTCTCAGTTCCCCCTGCCCCCATTTTGATCCTTTTCTTCACATCTCTACGCCTTTTTCACGCCTATGTTCCCAATGCGAATTGTGTTCTTTTGTGCTTTTTTCCCCAGTCAAATGTTATCCTCACCATGACTCTCTGGCAGTTCTGTGAATGACATTGAATTATTGTTCTGCGAAAGACAACAAAGTCCTGCTTTCTTTTCTCCACCTCCCCATCCCCCCAAACAACATAATTATTCTCATTTGAGAGCATTTTAAGGGATAAGCTGCTTTCCATCACAACAGGATAAACACAAATAAAAGGACATGATTCCACATGTGGAGTTCGTACTTAAGCTATTTTTTTCGCTCAACTTATCCAGGTGAACCATGCATAAGTATGGCAAATTGGTGAATATAAATGCCTTTTTCTCAATCCACACCCCAAAGAAAAATCTCTTTTTTTTTTTTCAGAACAGATGGTTGGGGAAAAAAAGTATGGACACAAAGGCATTCACATCTTCATGGCAACAGAGCACATAAAATGGCAGGGATTGTTAAGGAGCGTGTGCCAAGCCCTGGGAGCTAACGGTTATTTATTTATTTATTTCATTCCAGAGGAGCTATCCAGTTGGTTTTGAGCCAGGGGAGAAATTTGTCCAAGAAGAACAAAGCCAACTCTACAAAAAAACAACAAAAAAAATCTTTATGGAGCAAAAAAAATAGATTATTTGGAGTCTCCTCACACCAACAAACTTGGCGTCACCGTTTACGGTTCTGCTCATGAAATATACAGGTGGCGCTTCTGTAAAGTGGCCGGAGTCATCTCTTTGCACCTGGCGTCAGGATGCTGGATGAAGATTGTCTGATGTGTGGACACATTCCTTCCTAATGGTAGGAATGTGTCCACACATCAGACAATCATATTTTCACCTTATGAATCAAATTCTGTTTTCCATGCACACTCTCCAAATCATCAGCGTCTGCGTCTGACAGCTCTTTGGCTCGGACCCGTCTCGTGTTTGTCTTTGCTTGTTGGTCGGCTCCTCCCCTTGCATATGCTTAGGGGTTAACCAACCATTTGGATCAAAATGCAAGAAAGCCTCGCCTTTTGAAAACACACTCTAAGATGGTGATGTAATGTCTATGCCTTCTGTTTTTTTTTTTGGTTCAGCTTCTTAATGAACTGGCACTCTGGCACCAACCTCAATGGTCATATCAGGAATAGAGAGTTGGAGGGATTTCAGAGGCAGAATCCGTCTGTCGTCTGTTCCCACGATGGAGCACAAAGTGTTTAGCACATAGCTTGAAGGAAAATGCGGGATTTTCTTTTAAATACAAATTTGATGTCAAACATTTTGTATTTTCCTATACTCTGACAATGTGCAACCAAGTGTCATTGCTGTTGGTGAAGAGGACCCAGATGTGATCTCGCTGTTGTTCTGTGAAGGCCTCAAAGGTTTGCTAGGGAACATTAGTGAGCAAAGATAAGAAAACACAGCAGAGAGGTCAGGGAGAAAGTTAAGGGAAAGCCAAGAACAACCTATGAAGTCGTCCATCATCCAAAAAGAAAAAGGGCACGGAACAACTGCAAGGGCTACGAAGGGATGGTCATCCAACAACACTGACAGGTGGAGCAAGAAGAACATTACTTTAAAAAAATTTTATGAAGCTCATGGTGACTTTGGAAAAAGTCACTATCGGTTCAGGTAGGAAAACTTTGACATGACAAACTTAAGTCATACATTACACAAATCCTAAGAGTGGCTGATTAAACAAGCCCATAAGAAGGTCTTGTTTACAGTTTACCTCATAGAGAGGAGACGGTTAACTTGTCTCCTCTATGAACTTTGTGACCTTTATCCAAAACTCTACATGTGCAAGAAAGCTAACACTGAACACCACCCTAAACAAACCATCCCCACTTCAGTAGGGACATGGAAACTGGTTTAAAATCAAGAGAAGGAGGAAAAAGTTAGGGACAATTCTAAAAGAAAACCAGTTAGACTCAGCGAAAGACTTTAGACTGAGGCAGAGATTTATTTTCCAGCAGGATGACGACCCAAAATGTACAGTCACAGCTAAGGTGGAATGGCTTTCATGTAATCTGAACCCAGTTAACAAAACTTGCTCTTCATCAAGTCTAATTGAGCTATAATTATTGTATTTTGCAAAGAAGATTGGATAAAAATCTGGGTTTTAGATTGTAAGCCTGATTGAGTCATGCAACAAGCACTTTTAGCTGTATCGCAAGAAATTTGGCTCTACAAAATATTGACTTAGAGTACTGAACACCACACTTTTAAGACTTTTATATGTAAAACATTTTAAAAACCTTTTATCTTCCTTACTTTTACTTTTCAATTATGCACCACGTTGAGCTCAACATTTGGTGAAGTGTGTGGGATATGAAACATTTTAAAGCCTACAAAGCTTTTCGTTGAAGCTCTTAGAATTCAGTAGTACCTATAAACATATGGCTCCACAACTGCAACTGAAGTGTCCGGGAAAGAACATGAGACATATCCATTTCATGTTCCCTCCATACAGGGGTCAGCACAGATTAAAATCACCAGGGCTAGACTGACAGGAACACATTTGTTCCACCTCAGTACATCCCATGTCAAAGCCCTTACCACTAAATGTCAAAACAAGAGGAAAACCGATTGAATTGTGCAGCTTCAGACACACCACTTGTGGTTTAGGGAAGCTGAATTGGCATTATGTAGCATTAGAGTCTGTGTCAGCAAAAGGCAACAAAGACTTCTTACTGTGTTCACTGCTATCCTTCAAAAGACAAATAAAGAGTTTTGCAGAGACAGCCTAATTTTCCAAGGCATATCAGACTCATCTTATAGAGACAAAAGAGGAAATTTACATAAAAAGGTTCAACAAAATAAAAAAAGAAATGGCCACAAAGAAGTAATGCCATCGTGACAGAGCAACAAAAATGTAAAAAAAAAAAAAAAAAAAAACACTCCAAAATTTTTTTGCTCAGTACATTTAAATTGCTTTACCATTTTTGGAGTTATTGTATTTATATGCTTTAATGAGCATTTTGTGTCCAACATCATTCATCAGGACGAAGCACTCAAACATAAAACTCATATTCTTCCAGAAAACTGTAAAACAGCTGAAACACTGACTTCTTTTAAATCTCGACTAAAAACCCACCTGTTGAGAATTGTATTTGAAATGTAATCAATTACAAATTTATTGATGGAACTTGACTTTATGCTGTGTTTTGATTGTTGATTCTATCTTGCATTGTGTTTCTGTGTTTGTAATGATGTAAAGCACTTTGAAATGCCTTGCTGCTGAAATGTGCTATACAAATAAAATTTGATTGATTGATTGATTGATTGATATTCTATAAGGCAGGTGTCCTAACCTTAGCAAGGACTCTACTTTAAGGTCAACTCTCCTCCATCCTTACACAAAGTTTGATCAAGTTCTGCACTTGTTTCACGCAGGTGCAAATCTTATAGATGTATGCAATGTGTGATTTTTCTGATGTCAATGTGTGGAAAAAGAAAATCAAAGTGACCTTTAAATGAGGGATTCTGAAAACAAATCATAGTTTTTTTCTGCTGAGAAAATTTTAAAACGTAGGTTTGATTATGCATTGTAAAGAAACAACGGCATGTCGACCCGTACCTTTGTATCCGAAGCTGATGTCTTGATCCACTTCTGTTGCCAATACTGGAGATGAGGTGATGACCTCATTACCTCCCCTACGTTTTTCAGCCTCTGTTTGTACGGTAACATTGATTATTAGAGAAGGAGAAAAAAATAGTGAGAATGGTTAATACTGCTGCAGATTAGCCATATGCATTGTAACACAATCAAAACATGTAAACATAATAATAATAAATTCACTGAGTCACCTTCTTGCATAATTTTTTTTTAAATTTAGTAAAAGAAACAACTTAGAATAAAAACAAGTAAACATGTGAAAAAAATGTTACTAATATATGAAGTATTGAATTAATTACGTATGTTTCCATGAACTCTATTGGATTGGATCAAAACATTTTAGAAACTGTTATTTGGAGGTGAAAGTGAGAATAAATCACTTCTTGTTGCTAAAAAAGGGTTGCACAGTGGATCAGTCGGTAGCACTGTTGCCTTGCAGCAAGAAAGTCCTGGGTTCGATTCCAGGCCCAGGATCTTTCTGCACGGAGTTTGCATGTTCTCCTTGTGCATGTGTGGGTTCTCTCCGGGTACTCTGACTTCCTCCCACAGTCCAAAAACATGACTGTCAGGTTAATTGGTCTCTCTAAATTCTAAATAGGTCTGAGCGTGTGTGTGCATGGTTGTTTGTCCTGTCTGTCTCTGTGTTGCCCTGCGACAGACTGGCGACCTGTCCAGGGTGAACCCCGCCTCTCACCCGGAACTTTACCTGGAGAAAGGCACCACTCCCAATCACCATTAGGGACAAGGGTGTTAGAAAATGGTTGGATGGATGGATAGTTGCTAAGAAGTTAAAATATTAAATTCAATGTTCACCTGCAGTAATGTAGTAGGATTCTTTCCCAATTGATGGATGTTTTTATATACTGTACCACTAGAGGGAGCCATTGATTTACAATATTTGACTTAAACAGTAGAAGTAGTACTGCATATTTATTTATGTATTTATTCAGTTGCATACTACCAATAAGTTATTTTGAATTAAGGTCAGAATCGTATTACAAGAGAGTTTATAGTATTTCACAATGCTTATTTTAATGCAATGATATACATACTGTATATGCCCATCAAAATTGAGATCACTATAAATGCAATTATGCAAAAGAAGAAAATAATTACATTCAAAGCTATAAAGTGGTGTTATTTCCTAGAACATTTTCTGTCACTTAATCTTAAAGCAAAGTAAAGAAATATGAAAACACAAAAAGTTTTCGGGTTCAGATTTGCTGTTCACTGTATCCTTTTTCTTCTCCTTTTTTCACAACAGGTTTCAATGTGGCTATTTTTTGTGCCTTCCTTAACTACAAGAGGAAAGCCAAACTATGACTAAAAGCAGCCAAAGTTCTGTCATCCAAATAAGCGCTGCAAATCCAATAATATTAGTATTCTTTTCACTCTTCTTTTCTCATTCATTTACTCATTCGGGAGATTCTCACCTAATGAGTTGTCCTTCCCTCGGCTCTGCTCCAGCTGGATGACAAAGAGCAGGCTGATGAGAAAGAATAGCTGAGCAGCCAGCATAGTCTCAAAAGAGCCAGTTTGCCTTCAGGAAAGCCCTCATAAATCTGCAGAAAAGAGACAGCAGCAATTTGTGTTTCTGTCACTCCACCCCAGTCCATTTAGGCATAACTGTTATTACCATCAATAATTTCAAGGTTTGTTGTTATCCTCGATAACGACAATGAAGTTAAACAGCTTTACGGTTTATCTCCTGGTGAGAAGACAGACAAGAGGAAAAACGGAACAGAACACGGTGTGTTCATGTAACCCGCTGGCAAATATGTGCAGGCCTGTTTTTGTGTGAAATTCCACTGTAGATGAGACAAACCAGACAGATGGGCCTCCCTCAGCAGTCGTTCACTGGGTTTGACGGATTCAACGTGATCAGTTAGTGGCAATGGGCTGTTTCTTTGTCATAATACCAGCTTATTGAACTTCTACATTTTAAATCAGAATGTGATTTACTATGAAAGCTTTATCTTAAAGTATTCCACCAAAATTACCTTACTTACCTGCTGCACCCTCCACTCAAACTACTCCAAACAACTCATCTCGCGCACACAAACACAACATGAAACACACCCTCACTCTCAAGTGGTTATAGTGATGAGACACGATGACGGTGCCAGCCAGGAAAAAAAAAAAAAGGGAAGTCAGTTCTAGTGATCAGCCATCTGTGGCACAAACAGCTCTGCAGCTTGTCCAAGCTGTCTGAAGGATATCCAGAATCACGGGACATCTTGGCTCCCTGCAGCTGCCGACTCTGTGCAACACTTTAATTGTTCAGAGGCAAATCTGCCAGGAGCCAACTTGAGCAACACGCGAGAAAAAAGCACATATACCACAAGCACACTGACGAAACTCTGTTTTCTCTGTATGAGTTAGGGTAAGTAAATGTTTAGCATTTTCCGGGTTTCTAACTCTTTCTAATTGAAGGAAATGAATATCCATTGATTGTGAGGAAGAGGCCGCCATCACAATGATCCCCAAAAGCAAGATGGTGAACATGGTAAGCACGAAACAAAGTGATGGCTCCAAATAAAATGTATGTCAACTTACTAGATTTTATATCATCAGCTGATATGTTTCTGCTATACAATGACATTTGCATAACCATCTTAGGAGAAAGAAAAAGCTGCAACATGCAGAGCACATGGCAACATACAACACATTTAAATGTATGCAGTAATAAATTAAAAAGAAAGCTTATTTCCTGTCTGAAGGAAATAAGTGTGAAGTCTTTTGCAGCCACAAATAAGTTCTTATCCAAGATTGTACTTTATTTAGCGCAATATAAAAACATGGACAACAGAGTTTTCAGTGCGCTAATAAACATTACAACACCATGGGTTCACAAAAAAGGAAAACTTGCGAAAACTTGTTAAAAGAAAAGATATATATTATTGTGCGTCTTCTTGTAAACGATAGCTGAATCGGATGTTTTAATTGAAATTTTATTTGTGAGTTCTTGTGTATGCTCTAAAAAAATGTACCATAAACTAACCAAGAAAAAAAAAAGCTACATGTATGAAAAAGCAACAGCAACGTAAAAGTAGTTTAAGAAAAAGGAGAAGACATTGGCCAAGCACTTTAATTACAACATAACGAAAAGTCAAACCTTGGCTTAGATATTCCACAGTGATTAAACATTATTAAAAACAAAGTTCATTATGTGCTTTTCCCATGTGATCCCGTGTGTCATTTGCTGAATCCCGTAGGTCCACATGGGATTAGCACATTTGTATGAAATTACCTAATCTACCCTGCGGTGAGAACATTGTTCTGCAAATTTACAGTAGCAAACATGCTGCTGTCTCAAAAGCTACAAGACGGATATTATTCAGTACTAATATAATATGCAATATGAATAACTTTCATTTCATTGAGATACGATATAAAAACATTACACGCACAGTGAGGTAGGAAGATTGCATTTTGCACAACACTGAATATTGAATGTGGGTGGTTGTGTGATGCCACTGCATTGTTTAGACCTATCCAACAGAGAGGACAGAAAATAGAATGGCACAAAATGACTGCGGAAGAGAAAATAATCAAAATGAAATTTAATTTAAAAATAGTGAGTGGAAGAAAAGAAAATGCTCACTGGGGTATGCATGAGATGGTAATAATTGCGGCGGGGAAAAAAAAAAATGTTTATGGAAATTATTTCACTCCAGGAAATCTACAGTCAAATCTAGAAGGAAAAGAGCAGGAAAACCACAATTATATGAAAAGATACAGAAAGCATAATGTGCTTTAAAGTCATTGCCAGAAAATGAAACACTGCAAAATGCTGGAGCTTTTCAGCAATCTCATTTGCATAATAGAAATTACTTGCACCTTGCTTCTGAGAAAATCTCATATGCACTAATGATTCAAAGGTATACAGTTGACCTTAGTGGAAGACGTGGCAGGGAAGTATCCTTTAAATCCATCTGCCCAGCATCTGAGCAAACAGGAAAAGGCTGTGGCTAAAATGAAATGGAGAGGCTGATGTCCTCGTACTTCTTCTATCTGTGGGGGAATAATCACTGCTTACCATCTAACACATTGTCAATAAGACAGCGCAGACAGGAGCAGAGTGATCACATTCGGTAGAGAGCACTGGACCGTGAACAGAATCAGCTTTCGCCAACCTTCCTGCCCCTCTCCTCCCCAACCTAACACACCACCATCTTTCCATCATCCTAAATTTAATCCCACAAACTCATGCAGACATTTGCAATACGTCCAAAGTGCCCAGGAAATACAACATATTAAAAGCGTCAAGCTATGTAGTACTGACACTCGAGCACTCCATGGTGCTCTAGTGTCAAAGTGTTCATTATTTTGACACATTTGGTGATTCATCCAAAAATGTGGTCTCCTGGCCTGACTACCTTTTGCTGAAAATTCAGTACCAGCAGATCAATGATTTCCTCCAAGTGGTCAAATAATTCTTACCTGAATTAGTTGGAAAATGCATCTGTTGTTGAAGCCACTTCAAGCATTCATGAAAGACATGGTGAGTTAGTCTTCATTGGTGCAGATGGAGGGCTTGCGTAGCGTGACATGGTATTAAGTTAAGTTAACATTGGGTCATTGTTGCATCATTTACAGAGCATTTAAATATATTTGTAGTAATTAGAAGTGGAATGGGTCTCATTTGCACCAACTATTGGCTAGAGGATGGACAACAGCATCAGACTGAGTGCAATACTTAGTAAATGGGAAGTGCTCATGCCATCTTTCTCAAGTCACAGCAGGGTTGCAGCAGTGCTGCAGAGCATTGTCACCATAAAACTCTCAAACAATATAGAAAAAAACCCCACTACTGCCAGACCAAGTGTCAAAAAATGGTCAAGAAAGTGTCAAGAAAATCATAGCAATTAAATTGTCACCGAAGTCTTTTGCACTGAAACACGTCACAATCATACCACTCCTGGCTCTGTCTACAAATCCACACAGACTTCTCTATAGAAGTTGCAGTCAATGCACCACAGCTCCATCCATTATTCCTTCTGTAAACAGTGACGTCGACCATCCATGTGTGTGACGTCAGCATTCTTCTTCTGCGCACGTGGCTCACACAGAAGTCTGATTGCAGTCACATCATTCAATAGGATTAATACCCATGCAAAAAATATATATGTACTATTTCAGCCAAAAATATTTAAATGAGCATCAAGACCTGCTGTGTGAATGTAGTCTCAGTGTCAGTCTTTAGACATGGTTCTCTGTGCATCTTTCTTGAAAACCAGTTTTTTTTGTATTTGCTTGTTTTCATGTTGCTTCTGTGTTCTCTCGTCTCTTTTTTGGGTTGAATCTAAGTCATTGCTTATGTTGTCTCTGCTTTGTTTACATTTGCTTCGTTGTTTCCCATGTTACCTGTGTGCTCTGTCAGCCATTTGTCCCATTTACACAGTTCAACTTCAGTTGCTTGCCTTCCTGCACACCTGTGTCCAGTTTCTAATCAACCACCTGCTCCTTGTTCAGCAATCAACTCTCCACCTTAAATATCTTTCATTAATTCACTATAATATATTCTGGGCCTTATGGGACTTGTGTATGTTTCCTTCAACTTTGATTTCTGTTAGCTTTTTTCTTTGTTGTTATTATTTTTTAAAGTTAAATATTTAAAATTGTCAACCTCCTGTTTCCTCTCTCCGTTTGGGTCCTGCTCTACACCATATTGAAAGTTTGTATCTTTTCAAAAAAATAAAAAATAAAAAAGAAGAAGGGAAGAAATTATTGGCACTGTATGTTCAGCTAAATAATTTTGTTTTAATCATGCATTTATTTTTTAAATCAGAAGTCAAAATATAGTTTCAAGGTGAAAATTTGAGACAAACTCCCTTGAAGTTGAATTTCCAAGTAGAAATGTTTAAGATATCAAACCAATTCTAAACTTAGGCACTGAAATTAATCCAATATGGCTGCTGCATGAGGCGCACTTTAATCATACAGTCGAAACCAGACATTCACATATAAACCTTTTATTTTCTCACCATCTGAGAATATATAAGACTAAACTTATTCCATTTTAGAGCAGTTAAAATCACCAAAATTATTTGTTAAATGCCAGAATAATTAGATTTTTAAAAGCTTCTTTCAAATTGAGAAAATGATCTTTATTATCTTTATCATCTTTATTTCCTTAAAACTCAGTAGAATTGATATTGCTAATGAGCTGTAAGCTGCACTATAACTGAGTAAGGTTTATAGACTGTGTTGCTCACTCACACACTTTTTCACCTCTGCCTACAGATTCTCCATGGGATTGAAAGCTGTGGCGTGTGCTCATAGTCCTTCTAAAAGAACTACACAGAAATAATTTACTGTTTTCTACATACACACTTTTTACTTAATGTACTCAAAATATTCCACCACATAAAGTGATGATTTATAGCAACAGTAAACAAAACGCCCTTCACAACTTGCTTTCAGTTTGATGCAACATTTGAAATTTGACTTGACATTTTAAGCTTTAGATTTGGGAATCAACTAAGAGCTTGGACAGTTTGATTTTACACTTGACTTGGAATGTACAGTGCATGCCTGTACTTGGGCCTTTACTCAATACTTGAGACGTAATTGTAAACTGCAAAACAACCTGGTTCAACCTGGTTCCACATATGGTACTTACCAGCACCATTACCAGTACGACAGTTTTATAACCTATAAAAAAGGGACTTGTACACAATATTTCCTTCCACTGTGAGACACTTGGTTAACAAATAATCAAACTTTTGATTTCACTTGTTTTTCAGGAATACCAATGAACGAGCAACACGTCGTTTTACTATAAGGGTCCGCAAATGTCATATTGTAAGGGCAATTTTTATTCATGGCAATGGGTGAAGCCAGTCTTACCTGAGTATGTATTTACATCCCTGTACAGATCTGTAATTATTCATGAGCAGGTTTGCAGAACAAACGGCACCAGGGTGCAACGTGGAAGCAGGGGGCACAACCAGGAAGCATGATTCACTGACGAATTCTGGAATCTAAATCAGAAACGCAGCGGGAAGCATGTGAGCGAACAAACCCATGCTATCAAGACAGACAGCCGTGGATATTTGATGTCCTCAAAAACACACCTGCATATATTACTGTCACCGAGGCAAAGTCATACATCACACACTTTTACATTAGACCAAGAGAAGCTGAGGAGATCTGAGGAGTTCTTATCAACGCCTGGCAGTTATCGCTGACATATAGCCGTGTCTTTTGGGGAAATGGATGAGGAGACAAACACAGGCTTTCATCAGTGACTCTGTAATGCACTGAGGGAGCTATCAGAGCAAGACAAAGGATATTAAAAGTGTAAGAGGAAATGTCAGCAGGTCTGTCGGAGTTCATTGAGATGAGGAGTGAGGAGCTGACCGGGCAGACGGGCGACTTCGAAGAATGACAGATGATCACATGGATTGGCTTCAGAGGTCAGTGAACTGTGGCCCCCAGACCCGGGATGACCCTAACGTGTCAATACAGAGCGGGTCGCACTATTGGAAAAGTGCGTGTTGCAAAAGGAAGGTGAAATAAGAATGCTGGAAAGAATGCTACACATTTTTACTTCTAATTTAATATGTGGATTTGATAACATAATTTCACAAAAAAGCTTCTGGATTTTTTTCCTCCATTTTCTGACTGATTACTTTCACTATGTTACATTTTTACAAGCTAAACTTTTTTTTTTTTGTAGTCAAGAGTCAAATTACTTCATCCCTGGGTTGCATAGCTTCATTTTTGTTTTACAGTTGTTGAAATGAAAACTCCAGAAATCTCAGAGGCATTTTTAAAAGCTCTGAAATAGCCTACATTTTGAAAATGACAGTTTAGATTTTTCTGATATTTTAACCTCTTCAACATAATGAGAAAAAAAAATCCTTTCTAACAGTAAAGGCTCTAAGCACAAATTATTGTTCATCTCTGTAATTTACAAAGATGTAAAAATTCTATATAATCAAAGAAGATGTGCCGAAAATCACAGCTACCACATGCGTGCTCAACAATTTGCTCATGAAACAACTTTCAGCTCCAAAGCACGTGCACAGTGTCTCCCCCCCTGCTCCGTCAGACTCAATAGGCAGCAAGAGGCTTTATATCCCTCTCCCACATTTTTTTTTTCAATCACAACTACACATTCTCAGTCAAACTAACTCACATGTTTAAAAAAAACACAGGAATTATTGCAACTTTGCAACTTACCCTTCCTGGTTACATCTCCTTCGTTACTGGTCCATTTTGTCAGGGGTAAAAATGAAACATCTGCCTTTTCTGTGTCTTTCTGAACCATCCAAGTACCCAACAATGACAGCAGAAAGAGAAATGGGGAAAAAAAATGTGCAGGTTGTAGACTTGTAGTAAAAAGAGCAGTAGTGGAGGTGGAGGGGGTTGAGAGTGGCTGGGGAGGGGGGTCAAAAGAAAGAAGAGCCTATATGCCGGAGGATGAGCCTAAATAATCCATCTGTGATCCAGGAGGCACTATCAGATGGGGAGCATACAAATCACCAACCTTCCTCTGCAGCAAGCGAGGTCCAATATCCTCAGGGTCCTAAGGCTGCACACAGACAGATTTACAACCACAGATTAGTAAAATAACATTGTCTATTCAATCAAAAATTATATTCATAGAATTCTCCGGTCATTTATAAAAAGAAAATGTGTGTTTCTCTATTAATCACGTTGAATATTACATGAAAATCTGTGTTATTCTGAAAAGTTAAAAAAATATATAAGGAATACTGTCAGTATTTAGTTTACATACAGCAATATATCAGGCAAATTGCTTTTATCTATCATGATTGTGCATCGCAGAGTACATTTATTGGAATCCTAGTTGAAATAAAATATGTAAAAATCTTTAAAACAGACAGCAGAGCGGAAAAAAAGTCAACTGCCAAAAAATATTTGTTCTTATCCAACACAAAGGCAGAATTATACAAATGCCTTTAAATTAAAATAAAATTAAGTAATTGTTTTGAAATGACACATAATTTATAACTTATAACTTGTATCACTAATCAAAGTAGTATAATATCTACAATGTGTTTTTGGCATATATATTACTATACCCAGGTTTATAAGCCTCATTTGGCTCTTTAGATTAATTTCAGAGCATTTGACAAAAGGAAAGTTGGTTGTGCCATTCTCATCGTGTTATTATCTGTGTCAAATTTTTCTGGTTCAAATATTTCCAAATTAGTCTCAATATAGGTGGCTCAATTTCAAGAACTTTATAACATAGATTTTAAATAAAGACCTACGTTTTCTGGCCACAGCCAGAAAACTGTAAATTGATCTTCATTCTGTTTTTTATGAGGACAGTGAAGCAAAACAAATGACAAAATCAACAAATGGTTCACAGACACAAAATTGAACCTTTTTTTACATCACCATTTCAAAGGAATGGTCAAAAACGCTTCTTTTTGTGCACATCAACCTTGTGCTGTCCTATTGACAAAAGGGAATTGGAGTATCGACAGCAGGCGTACTATATTTTTGCCAGCGGGGACATTTTCAAAAACGACTTAATCCTAAAAATAGACTTTTATTCTCTGTTAAACATATGTACTTAAGGGTTGCAGTTTTCAACTATTTCTGTCAGCGTTAGCTTGTGCTGCTGCGATAGAAGATAAAATCTCTATTATGTGTTATCACCACTGACTGGATGGAGTTTGAAATTCACTGTAAAGCTCAGGTTGGTTAGTTTTTTATTATTATTATTTTGGAAAGAAACCACCAAAGTCAAGCTACCTGCAGGAATCCTAAGAAAAAAAAAAGTCAGTATGTCGTTGCATTACACTGAAACATCTTTCTGTTGTGGTTGCCAATCAGAATTGCATCCAACAGGGAGTGGATTCAGCTGCAGCAATGCATCCCTGTTCCGCTAATACTGTAAAATGGCTTTAGGTACATTTCATTTTTGCAATCAGGTACTATTTGTACATCCTTTTTTTATTATTATTATTTACTTTCACATTAAATTAATAGCTTCCCCAATAATTGATTTGGTTATTCTTAATTGAAAACCGTGTCCACTGTGATTGATTTGTGCATCATATTCTGTGTAATGATGCGTGAAACAAACAGAGAATTGATCTGCAGTGTTGCTCGGCAGGTATTCCTTCAATTCAGCCAAGCGCAGTGTGACAGACTCAGTGGATTACACAAATCAGGCTGGGACAAAGTTAATTAGCCAAAACCTTTCTCTTGCAGTGTTCAACTCAGGCAAGTAGCAGAAGAATAATCATTCTTTAGTCACGCATGGCCTGAAACATTTCTTCTTCGCTGACAATAAATCAAACAACTTAAGGCAAGACAGAGTTGATTCAAGAGAGGTTTATTGGTTTGTCATTTGAGTATTCAGACAAAAAAAAAACAACTGATGAGGAACTGGAAAAGAAGCATCACATTGGATGACACACACACAGAAAAAAAACAATGTTTCTTTTCAGCTCCGCTCTTATCTTTAGTGCTCTTATCGAGAGTCTTCATCTAAGTCAGCGCTTCGGTTTTGAATTAACCTCAAGTCAATATCAAGGCCATCGATCATGCTGACAGGAGCAAACTTGTGAGTGGGACATCGGAAAGATAATCATCTGGAGAGGAAACGTGCTCTCCTCTGGCAGGAATGCTGCTTCGCTGATTAGAAAGACCAAATCACTTGCAGGCTGAACTTTGAGGTGAGAAAGACAAAAGACTGATGCTGTGTGCGACGGCCAATCATCATTACAGCAGAGGAGGATGTTTAAATCTTAATAGCCGGCAGACGGTTTTCATTATGCTCTTTGTCTTGAGTGACGAACATGAGTCAGCCTCGCTGTTGCAATTAATGTGGGATTTATTAACTTGGAGTTGGGGAGAGAATTTCTACAGCAAAATCAAACTTGTGGAGTGATGAATATTTTTTCTGTTTCATCTAAGATCCCAAAATATTGAATTTTTTAAAAATCCAGTTATTTATTGACTTTTTAGTCAATAAGGTTAGTATTGATTTAATCTAAAACCTAAAAACAGAAATAAACTTCTGAATTATTCATATAATAAACAATATTCCACTCTGATACATTCCAGGTTCATATCTCAGAATGCCTAAATGTCCAGACCTAAATGTAATTACGAATCTATGTTTAAATCTGAACACTGATGTTCATAGACGCTTTTAATCTGATCTGGCCAAATGTAAGATGTTTTGCTAAGAAAAATGGGAACAATTCATTATATTGCTGTTCAAAAATGGTAGAGCCATATAGCTGAAAGACCGCACGACACCTAATATTGTAGCAAAATCTTGCAATGCAAAGTATTACATGAAGGTGGTTAAATACAAGAATTCACACCAGAGCTCTGAGATTTCTTCTGTAATTGTTTGGGAAAAAAAATGCATAAATTTCATCTAACTTTATAATTACGCTCATATCTTCGAAGGAGTATCAGGGACACACTAAGAAAAATACTTGCATAAATAAATAAAATTACAAGAATAAAGTGAAAATTACAAGAATATAGTCATAATATTATGAGAATAAAGTCATAGTATTATGGAAATATAGTCATAACATTTCAACATTATCACAACTTACCCTTCTCTCATTCAACATGTTCCATACATTTTAGTCTTAATAACTTTATTTTAGTCACACATATCAGTAACCTGCCGTATTGACTAATGCCAGCACTCAGATTAAACCGAAATCATATTTAAGATCTCTGACATCATCAATCTCGACACAATACACTGATAAGAAAACCAATCCCTTCAGGGTAATTGTTCAAATGGAGTGATTCAAATAGAGTTGAATTCGCTGACCTGCACTTAAAATAGCATTCATTTACATGTTAATACTTTAGCCTTTTTATTTTCTTTCTGACACTTTAGGCACTGACACAGTCCTGGTTCCAAACAAAGCTATTTTCATGGATGTGCCATTATGGAGAAGAGCTGCACGGGGGAATCCATGAGAATGCAATCCAGGTGTCACTGCCCCTTGATAATCTCACTGGTTTTTCAGGAATTCATTTCCCCCAACAGCTTCACTTCAAATTGACATTCTGACACCATTTACATGGAAATCATTTTGCCTCCTCATCTGCAATAGTGGTCTGTGTGCACGCAGACAGGAACCTCTCTTACTGTGGAATTATTAATGGAAACAACAAAATCAAGAAGACAAGGAAACAAAGAAAGAAAGGAAAAAAAGAAAGAAAGAAAGAAAAAAATTAGGGGTAGAAGGAAAGAAGGAATAAAGGAAAGAAAGGAATAAAGAGAGAGAGGAAGAAGTGAATAGTAAAACAGTCAAGGGCAGAGCTTTGGGTATTAAGGGATAAAGTAGAAATGGAAACATTAAGAGAAAGCATAATGAGGGAAATTCCTTTTCTCTAGTTGAATGTGTATGTATTCTCGCAACTAATGCACCTATACACACCCTCACACGCACACGCCCCCACGCACGCGCGCACGCACACACGTTAACAAAAAAGAGATGTAAAGAGTTTTCCTCAAAGAAGAAAGGAAATCCTCCAGCTAAGCTCAAAGCTGAGTAGGAGTTAAAAGAGGAATGCTTATACTGCATAATGTATGGCTGTAGGATTTTCTTAGGCTGCGATGAGAAATGTATGAATACAGAAAGGGTTTTTTCTCTTTGAGGTTAGCGGTGGTCACGACAAACCAAACCCCGCCGCCCCCCATTTGAAACTTCTACATGAACCTGTGGTGTATCAGAGTAGAATACAAAAAGCTGTGACCCAGTGAAAATTGCAAGAGCTCCATTATGACTTTCCTAATAAGCAATTTACTTTAAACAAGCTTGTTTTACCAGCATCAAATCCACTGTACCTCCACAGCATCCTCTGGAGTTAGCATCTCTATTGTCAATAGGGGTCAAACGACAAACTCAATACACAAGATGAGACAATGATTGACACTGAATTAACAATAACAAGAAGAAATGACATTTTTGCAATGTGTTTGCTAAAACTAAGAATTTACACATGTCTTTCATTTTAACGGCAGACACCACATAGGCAATTTGGTCACCAGCAAAGCCTGACTTCCACAGAATTTGTGGATGCTGAACAATTAAGTGTCATGTGTGCCATAATATTTATCAAATTCAGACTCAGATATCACACCAATGACCACATGATCACATTTAGTCTTTTGCAACACTATAAGCATTGTGACTGTGGGGTTGAAGATCCACTCATGCTGAGATGCAGGGCTCTTGAAACAAAAAGTGAAACTGAAAGCATTTTGGGATTTGTCTAGCACAAAATAAATTGATCAGTCAGGTTATGAAAGACTTTGAATTTAATTCCCAGACTGTCTTTTGATCACTAAACCTGAAAAGGATTAAAACACAACTGAGGTACCCCACGCTGAGACAGTTGAACATAGAATTCCACAACAGTGATCCTGATGTGCATGCTCTATTCAAACATATATTCTACAAAATCTACCTAATGTCCCTTCGCTTAGACTTGGGTATCATATTTTTAAACACACCGACATGCCAGTCTTGCCTTATATGTTGGTGCGAAAGCTGTCAAAGATGCTTACACCTTTACAAATCAACCATCCATTTCTGTACATCCTTGTCCCTAGTGGGGTCGGGAGGAGTGATGTCCCTAGTGGGGTCATGTTTTTGAACTGTGGGAGGAAGCTTAGGTACCCAGAGACGCATGCACAGGGAGAACATGCAAACTCTGTGCAGAAAGACCCCGGGCCAGGACCTTATTGCTGCAAGGCAACAGTTCTACCAACTACGCCACTGTGCAGCCGCTTTACCAATCATGTCAATTAGAATCAGTGTAAAATATTCCAGTCAAGAGTTTGATATGGAATATATGCTATGACTTTCATGTTTGTAATGATCTACATTAGCCCAAATGCCAAAAAAGCATGCTCCTTTTGATGCTGTAACAAATAATACTGTTTTAAAGAATCTCTGTTCAGTCCAATATAATATGTAGTTCAGATTTGATAGAATATTTCAGCTTTTGAAAAGGGGATCATCAAATACATTTCAAACTTATTTAAATGGAAGACTTTTAGTTTAGCACCAATAAGCTTCCAACATTAACATAGTAGAAAACAATTAGCCACCTACCAGTCGTAGTAAACTAACAGTCCTTCTCCTGGCATTTGGAATCAGACTAAATCATGAGACAATGGTAAGATTCAGCCTTTCCATTGAGATCAACAGGAAATCAGCAGAGATAAAAAGGTTAAAGTTCTACGTGTATAAAATAGTGGGATAGAATACTGAGAAATCACTTTTTGTGTGACAAAGTATGGAAAACCCATTTGATTCACGATATCAGTGCTATTGTGAGTTTCTGTTTAGTTATGTTGTTCATGTTCATGTGAAACTGAGAGGAAAGAATATAAATCTGTTTTTCTACTGGATTAACACTGCCTCCACCTGGTATCCCTGTTGCATTGCTTAATGAGGAGCCATTTAGGTGAAATTAGTTTCTCCACTCTGAAAACTCTGTTAGATGTGCTATTCTGTTCTTAGAAAGACGGCATTAATATTTAGCAAAACTGAATGAAAACAAAGAAATGTGAAAACAGGCAATATGTTAAAAGAATCACTGCTTGTTGTAAAAAGTAAACCAAAATTTATATACTTCACAACAACATGAAATGATTATTTGCAAAGATATCAGTAAAGAATGTATCTTTCAGTGTAAGAATATATCACTATCAATAATTCCCCCAATTCTGGGATCAAGAAAGTTTATCTTATCTCAACTTATTGCAGCAAGAAGGTCCTGGGTTCGATTCCCGGCCCGGAGTCTTTCTGCATGGAGTTTGCATGTTCTCCCTGTGCATGCGTGGGTTCTCTCCGGGTACTCCGGCTTCCTCCCACAGTCTAAAAACATGACTGTCAGGTTAATTGGTCACTCTAAATTCTCCCTAGGTGCATGGTTGTGTGTCCTGTCTGTTTCTGTGTAGCCCTGCGACAGACCTGTCCAGGGTGTACCCCGCCTCTCGCCCGGAACATTAGCTGGAGGCATTAGGGACAAGGGCGTAAGAAGATGGATGGAACTTATTTGGGATATTAAATGCTGACTGTTTAGTCAAAATAATTTTCCATCCGCTTTATCTGGGGTCGGGTAGCGGGGGTAGCAGCTTCAGAAGGGAGGCCCAGACTTTCCTCTCCCCAGCCACTTGCTCCAGCTCCTCCGGGGGAATCCCAAGGCGTTCCCAGGCCAGCCGAGAGACATAGTCCCTCCAGCGTGTCCTGGGTCTTCCCCGGGGCCTCCTCCTGGTGGGACGTGCCCGGAACACCTCACCAGGGAGGCGTCCAGGAGGCATCCTGACCAGATGCCCGACCCACCTCAACTGGCTCCTCTCGAATGTGAGGGAGCAGCGGTTCTACTCTGAGTCCCTCCCGGATGACTGAGCTTCTCACCCTATCTCTAAGATAGAGCCCAGCCACCCTACGGAGAAAACCCATTTTGGCCGCTTGTATCCGCGATCTCGTTCTTTCGGTCACGACCCAAAGCTCGGATTTGGAGGCAAAATAATTTTATAATTACCAAAACATGAAAACGTGCATTTATGAAGAAAATAACACTTAAAATGGATAACCTGCAAACCCACACTAATAGCAAACTATTTTAATGGCTGTTTATATTAATATTGAAATGCAGATCTTGCTGTCAACAGGTTAGATATTGACAGGTTGATACATTATACATGCCGTTTTCAATCACATTTAGGTGACTTTCTCTGTTTATTTTTTGTTTTTAATTAGTTTCCCTCAGTTATTTCAATTTAAACATTAAAACCTATGCTTATGAAGTATGGTTTTTAACATTTTGACTGTAACCATGTTAATTCTGACAGTGTTTCTGAAGAAATGTCAGAGAGGATTGATAATTACGTTCAGATCAAATACTAGTTTGTTCGTAGCATGTTTTATATTATTACTTTTTTCTGCACTTAATCGGTTAAAAGAATGAGACCTTTATTTTTTTACACGCAGTAGCGTCACAACAATCCAACTGCTGGCGTTCAATTTCAGAGGCAAATTAAAACCAGCAAGTAACTTGGATCTTAAATGTTTAGTTACTCTCGACACAAAATATTTTTTCTAGGATGTGCCAACGTTTTGCATTTCAACCTTCAAGTTATCTTCATTAGAATTTATTTCCTCTAAATTTAAAATAAAGGTAGCTCGAATTATTGGTATGCAAAAAGAAAAACGGTCGGGTTGTGTTCAGTGGTGCCAAAGGATGTTCCGAAAAAAGCACCAGAAGTTGACAACCTTACTTAAAAAAAAGAAAAAAAAAGAGCGTATGGCTGAAGATGGATAGAAACATACGACACTGGGTAGAAACAGCGACGACGTGACGTCACTACGTACAGCGTGACGCCTCGGAAAGGATAAACAAAAAGGAAGGAAGCCTTCGGCGAGACAATCGCGGCAAAATCGGTTCAAATTTTACCTCGGAAGCTTTACTTGGTCACTACATGCGCGTTTTTGTTGCTTAGACTGCTACCGTCAGGCGTTCACAATCATGAACGACTCGTTATTGTTTCGTATGAGTGCATTTTCGGATCAAGGAGGGAGAAAATACATGGAGGATGTTATCGAGATCAGAATCGAGTACGAGCCGACGGCGTCAACAGACGAGGAATATCCCAAGTCGCAGAGACATGGAGGGCAGGGGAGCGCAGCTGGCCCGCAGACTGTAACAGAGCCACATGGCCTGAGCAGACCAGGTCCAGCCACCGCTGCGTGGGTTGAGAGCTTATCCGACGAGGACGTTTGCAGCGTCGGTACCCCGGCGTCGAGCGAGAATGTTGTTGTTGACACGCGGAGGTCCGTGGCGTTCTTCGCCGTGTTTGACGGCCACGGGGGCCGCGAAGCGGCGCATTTCGCCAGTGAGCATCTGTGGGATCTGCTGAAGAGGCAGCGGGGCTTCTGGTCAAAGGAGCACGGCGAGGTTTGCGCCGCTCTACGGAAAGGCTTCATCGCTTGTCACCAAGCAATGTGGAAGGAGCTGCGTAAGTTTTAAAAAAGAGTCTAATTTTCCACTGTATTTCTGTCAATATTTACCACACCTCTGAGCGTCATAATGATGTCACATGCTGCAGCATCATACTCTGCTTCTGCTTCGCTCTTAAATGGGATTTAATGAGCAGGAGCAACACAAAGCAGTGATGTTGGGGTAGAAATAGAAGATTCTTGATTTTAATGATTTATTTTAGCAAATGAAACCCCCCAAAAGTGTTGCGTATTTTTTTAATCTCACCCCTGTTTACTGTGATATCCATAAATAAAAATCATGTGCTACCTTTAGAAGTAATCTTTTACTTTAGTCCACTTTAGTGTAACTTACTGTTAGTATAAATACAGCAGTTTTTCGGTGACATTCAAGTTCTGTTCACGAACATTGAGTAAATAGGGTCGTAAAGATGAAGTTACGCAAAAAATAACGTCGTGTACACTTTTTTAAAGTAAGGGTATTAAACAAATGTGACACACCTGCATGCTTATGAAAACATGGTTTTCTGGGGCGTCGCGTGATGTAAAGGTAGAGCGGGCGCCACGCGCACGCAGGCTGATTCTCGACGCGGCCGTCCTGGGTTCGATTCCCGACTGAGCCCTGATCTGGTAGTTATTAAAGGTTGACAAAAAAAAAAAAACTTATGGAGACAATAACTGGATAATTTAATATACGTTCAAAATGCTATCTGCGATACATCATCATGAACATACCATCCCGTTCCCCCGGTCTCTTGGTATCTTGTTTCTTTTTAAGAGTTGCAAACCTGTTGAGGCGGCAAAAGACGTAGGCTGGAAGGCATCTCTAACTATATATCAAAATCTAAAATAATTTCAAGTTGCGTGAATAGCTGTGTGTGTGCTGACAAGGTAGCATATACCACATAGGTTCAGCAGAAGTTCAACCTGACTACTTAACTTCAGGATTTTATCTTCTTTCTTATCTTAAACACTCTGTTTAAAAACATCCACTCTATATAACCTTTCACAGCAATAATCAGTCAACGTTTTCTTTGTTTACCTCCCACCCCCCTCACAGCAGAGTGGCCAAAAACTATAACTGGCCTGCCCAGCACATCGGGCACCACGGCCAGCGTCATCGTGATCCGGGGAGTTCACATGTACGTTGCTCATGTAGGAGACTCGGCCGTAGTGGTTGGAGTGAAGGAAAACAACTCTGACATCACGCTCCAGGCGCTTGAAATAACGCAAGACCACAAACCTGAACTTCCGAAAGAAAAAGAAAGGATTGAGCGACTGGGTGGCAGGTGAGTGGCGTGCAGATGTTCAGAGGAAGTGTCAGTTTAAGGTCACAAAATCATTAATAACTCTATGTAACTATGTATCTTCATTGTTCTAGGCATTAGAAATTGATTTCTAACTCTACAAGAACCTTGTGTCGATGTTTGTGGTTGTGTTGCATCTCCTTAATCGTAGTGTAATGAAGAAATCTGGGGTTAACCGTGTTGTGTGGAAGAGGCCGCGGCTGACGCACAACGGGCCTGTGAGGAGGAGTACTGTCATAGACCAAATCCCGTTCCTCGCAGTCGCTCGATCCCTCGGTAAAGAACGCCTTGCTTGTTTGTTTCTGTTTCCCTTCAGCAAAATTCCAGTGGAAGTCAATTTAACAACTCTGATCGTATTTTATCGTCTGTTGACAGGTGATCTGTGGAGCTACGACTTCTACAGTGGAGAGTTTGTTGTTTCTCCTGAACCCGATACCACTGTGATGACCCTCGATCCCAAACGGCATCGCTACATCATTCTCGGCAGCGATGGGCTGTGGAATATGATGCCGCCCAAGAACGCCGTGAATATGTGTTACAGCCACGACAAAATGGCAGTACGTACTGCTTGATATTGTTAAACGAAGCAGATTGTGATTTTAGGTGCCTGGTATTTGCCACATCAATAACACCTTAAAAGTTTCAACAACTTCATTTGTCTTTCTCAAAGGGACCAAAGGGAATGTCTTGCGCCAGGAGGCTAGGATGTACGGCTCTGCTGTTCTGGAAAGAGCGCATGCTCCGGGCAGACAACACGACCGTCATCGTCCTGGCCCTGCAGGAGCGCGGGGGCCCGCCCATTCCCATGCACCGAGACGAGATCGTCGTTGACATGGCAACAGGCATCGACCAAATTCCATACCCGGGAACGCCATATAACACGTGCGAGATCCAAAAGGTCAGGAGCCGCTGATTTGTTGCATTGTGTTTTTAGAATGTCTAGGTTTCACAAACAAGATCAGACATGAAGAAAAGTTTGTGTCTTGATGCAGCACTGCTGCTCTGATTGTGCAATTGTTTTTCTGTACATGTTCATTTGTTTGTCCTTGACTATTTCCTGTTTTCTTATTACACGTTTTCAACCCATTTGTCAGTCAACTTATGACTTCCTCCAGTTAAACTACTGTATATATGTAGATGCCACAAACCGCTCATTGAGCAGTTACCCTTCTCTCATTCAACATGTTCCATACATTTTAGTCTTAATAACTTTATTTTAGTCACATATATCGGTAGCCTGCCGTATTGACTAATGCCAGCACTCAGATTAAACCGAAATCATATTTAAGATCTCTGACATCATCAATCTCGACACAATACACTGATAAGAAACCGCTCAAGATAGCAGCAGCCAATCAAATGAAGAAGGGTCATTGGTTCACCAAATCATTCTTTGTTTTCGGGGCCAACAGGCGGCGCATGAGGATGGCATGTTTTATGAAGAAGATGAGATATATGAAGAAGAACATGAGCGATGGACATGCCTGGATTGGTAGTGAGGTGACTGCTCAGCAATGAAAATGTGTTAAATGATCGCTGCTATTATTAGATAAATTATTAGCTAAGAAATAAGATGGGTTTGTTTAGTTTAGCAGCAAATTTGAAAGCAATTGAATAGAATCAGAAAAATGTCCTGAATGTAGAGCTGACTTTTTGATTTTAGTTCAGAATATACCAGGAATTCACACACAGACTTGTCAAAGTTGATCTGATAATTGAACTTTGTCAGATCTTCAAACTTTTATTTACCTGTATGTAATCATTTTTTTCACCTGCTCCCAATAGTAAGTAATTAATTTCATTTTCCACAGTTTTTGAAGTCCATATTATCATTACATTTCAAAACTAGATCCATAGCCATTCTTAAATATTTTTCATTCCAATAGTTTAAAACTTTCAAGTTTTTTTGTTGTACTGTTTTGTTCACTCTCATTAGTGTGTCTCATTTTAGTTCTTGATTGAAATCAAATTAAAAGGGACAAATCCATTTAAATCATATGTGCAGCACTTTAAGTATTTTTGAAGCATTTTGTCATGTTACACTTGCAAACCTCTGTGTATATTTATTGAGATTTTATTAGGAGTACACCGATTTAAAAAGAAAAATGATCTGGTGTCAAAATGCATCCCTAGATTTCATGTGATGGTCTAACACACAGTAGTGCAAAATCTGAATAATCTACTATGAATTTGTATTTGGTGTTTGAGTCAATCACAGTCTTTTTGTGCATGTGTTTATTGGGTTTTCCAAACTACAGAAAAAAATATAGATATTTTTTAAGTAGTTCAGTGAGTTTAATTGGCTGTATTTTTAGTATTTGTCTTGCTGGAAGGATAAACCTCAAGTATTTTGAAGCTTTCAAAAGGTTTTCTTTGAGGACCGTCCTGAATTTGGCTCCGCCCATTTTCCCATCAACCACTCCCAGTCCCTGCTGAATGAAAACATCCCCATATCCCTATGCTGCCACCACCATGCTTCACCATGTGGATGGTGTTAGTTGTTCACCGCTCACCGTTAGTTGTTCCGCATGTTGGTCGTGTTCGTTTTGTCTACAAATTCTCCAGAGAAATCCATTAGGCTCAACGTTTTTGCACATTATCACAATGAAATCCCTTTTTTTTCTACCACTTCATACTACGTTTTGTTGGTCTATCACAAAGTTTCAATAAAGAACATTGAGGTTTGATGGTGACAAAATGTGAAAAGGTTGAAGGGGTATGTGGGAAATCAATAAAGTTACAGCCTTTCATAAACGCATAACATTTTCTCTTCTGAAACCTCATTGGGTATGCTTTGCTTTTTTTTGTTTGTTTGTTTTCTCAGCCAATTGGTCCGCTGGAAGCCCCCTCCCCTTTTACAGAAAGTTCTCGAACACTGGAACAGGCCTTCGGGCTGTACGAGGCAGCTTTCTGCGCCACCACGCAGCTCTTACCCGAAGCAGACTCCACGCTGCGCCCCGCAGACCGTTCGACGAATGTTTTTGAGAAGCAAGACCCGTCCAGCACCCAGGTGGACTGCGACGATTCGGCTCCTCCTTCAAAAAAGCCCTGCCGGTCCTCCTCCAGAGCCCCTGAACTTAAAGGTCCTAATACCTGGCTTGGCGGGTCTCCGAGCAAAGGTTGCTCGCAGAAGAAACTTCACGGGAAAACAGACAGCGAACAGTCCCTACAGCCGAACAACGCGGAATCGGGTCCGTCTGAGGATGGTGGCATTCTGCCGCAGCACGCGTCGGCCCTGTGCGTGTGCTGAACCCCGTCTCGAAAAAATCTGCACACCGGTTCTTAGATGTATACTTTTATACAAAGTCTCTATTTGTATGTTCATATGTAAGATAGAGGTCTTGTAAATGTGTTGCTGTTCTGATTTCCCCCTCCCCCTTTTTTTCCTTTTCACCTTTTCTGTATATTTTAAGGAGAAAGCATTAATTTAAAGTGTCTTCAGTTTGAACAGAATTGGGACACACACATACTTCCATTTTTAGATTTTTATCAAAAGAACTGAACTACGGTAGATTAATTTTAATCGAGGAACAGGCCATGTTTTTCATTAGCAGTGGTTAATACCTCAGCTCACCTGTTTGGGTCTAAAGAATATTAATATATTGATAACTTGATGAGACGATCTCCTCGGTTGTACTATTCAGCACAAGCAGAGGTGTAATTTTTTAAAATATTTGTTTTATATGTAATTATGATTGTTTATAACCACGGTTTTTCATTCCGTTGTGTTTTTGTTTGCATTTTAAAGAATGGTCAGTATTAAACATGCTTTGGAATCGTCTCCCCATGCATTTGTCTTTGTAGCATTCCAAGCGCCTTCATTTTGTTGTCATTTATCATCTGGGTTTAGAAATAAATGAGTTTTTGTTCAAAACATCTATTTAAGCTGTAGAGGCAGAAATAGATGTTGGTCGCATCAGGCTGAAATGTTTTACGTAAGCTAACATTAGCCACTTCCCCCATACATCACACTACCACAGCTCGGTTTCCTTTGAAGTTGATGTTTTGTGAATCCATAACTTGTCCGATGAGACAACACTTAATTGCTCGTGTAACTTGTGTTACTACAACAGCTCGGTTACTAAGCTAAATAATATGTCTGCTTATATTTAGCATAAAATGTCATTGTTGCCTTAGCACAGATGAGTGAGGTTCTTTTGTGTGTGCGTCTGTGTTTGTATTTCAGATCTAAAATCAGGTAATGGAGTGTGTCTAGTGTGTTTCAGCCATCCATGTCACTACGGTTCAGCTGTTTAAGAGTTCTCTTTTTCTTTTTTTTTGTACATTGAGTAAATATGCAACATCAGTTTGTACAGTACTATAATATGCAACATGTGGGGATTTTCCAGGAGTTTGGCATGCTCAGATTTATGCTGTACTTTGTGATTTGTGTGTGATGAGGATAATGAATGTCGACGGGCATGTTCATGGATGTGTTTTAACAATACCAATACCTTTGTCTCACTTTATATTCAGTGTTGCAAATTTTCAAGTTGCATACTTTCAAAGTGATGACGTAAATAAAATGTCTGTGTTGTAATGAAGTTCTCGGCTTTTTTAAAAGGCGCGACCATGTCTGTTATTAGAAAGAAATTTGGATGTGCGAAACTGATATGGACTATTTTTTACTAAGCATGTTCTGTTAGGTGGAGTTCGTTAAAAGGTGCTGACGTGGCTCAGTGGAGAAAAGTAGTCGTCAGGTATTTTAATGAAATTGCCCTTTGTTTGGACCTCTGTCTGCAAAGCCAGTTACTAGTTGTAGCAACTGTTGCTAAAAGGCAAAGCAATTGGATGTTCATGAAGTTTTAACCTTGTCCAGAAGATGGCAACAAAGTAAAGGTTTCAAATAGATGTATTTGAGCCAAGCATTAATTCCTGCTTTGAAAAAACAAAAGGAATAATTTGGGACGTCCTATTGTCAATTCTTTTTAACCACATTTGACAAATGCTTCGTTAAAAAAAAAAAAAACTCAATGTTTTACAAGTAATATTGGTATCGGGTTTTTGATCTGCAACTACAAATCTGCACATAACAACCGAAAACTGCCTAGCAAAACGTTGCACTTGGGGGAAAAAAATAAATATGTTGTTAGAAATATAAATGTGCATAGCCTCCACCTTGTTTAGTGCTATCATCAAACAAGGTCTTTTGTGCGTTACGAAGTGCAATTGTAGGTATAGTTTTATATCTAGATTAATTTTCATGCATTAACAGGTAGAGGTGGGTCACACTATTTCAATACTTTTTTACTGAAGGAAAAGTAAACAGCAGCCGTCCACAAAATTACTCAAAAGTAAGAAGTATTTGGTAAAATGTCTGCTCAAATATTGAATGATCAAATTGTCAATTATTTAACTTTTTTTTAAAATTACATAATCAGATTGAGCAAAATATAGAGTTAACTGGAAATGTTGGTATTCTAAGGACCACAATGACATTAAGTTATATAAGTTAAATAAAATAAAATAAAAATAACAAAATCAGGCAAAAGAGAAATTTTTCATCTTTCCTTCAATTAAAAACGTACAAATCTATAACAAAAACTGCAGGTGTGTGTCTGCATCTGGTGACGTTTGGATAAAACATGTTTGTTTCTCATTCAGTGGGCAGAGAATCCAGAAATTATATTCAAGCAAGAGTAGCAATACTTCATAATAAAATTACTCAAGTAAGAGTAAAAAGTAAAATACTTCTAAAAGTACAGTTTTTTTTTTTTTAATGACTCTGGTAAACGTAATTAAGTAAATGTAACTAACCCACATCTTTTAACAGGAGGGGATTATGATTGGCTGTAAGAAGTAGGTCTGAATATTCACAATTTCTTCTTAATAATAAACAGATCACTAAATGTTTTCACCTGAGTGAAGTGGAGATTAATAAATATGACAAGTCAATAACTAATTTAAAAAATACTTAGATGACAAACAAAAGTGACATTACATTCAGTCCCTGTTTAGAAGAAACGCACAGATTTTGTTGACAAACAGCAAAGACGCGAAATTCTGGCTGCACATTTAAATGACAGCATCAGGTCTTAATTCCAGGAGAATGTGTCGCAGCTGGGACAAAATAGTAAAAAGTACACTGTTGACAAAAATGACATATGCCTCAAAATATGTCTTACATATTTGTTATTCTGTATGAAGGCAGTGCTCATATGCCATGTTCTGTGCTTTTCCTTTTGTCCATACCATCTCTGGTTCTGAGCCGTACAAATATTAGCTTCGTTATGGCAGTGACTTGACTTAAATATTTCATAGACTGTCATCCCAGCATCTGTCGACCTGCCAAACATGCAATATCCCCCTCTCACTGCAGACTGACTGTCAACTCCTGTAAACCAACAAAGCTTAAAAAATGTCCACCTCCTCTTCGTAACCTCTCTGTCTCTTGAGAAATGAACATCGTTGCAACCAGATGAGGATTATAGACTTAACATGCCAACATCACAAAATAGCATACAGCACAATTACTGACATAATTAATTGAGATTTACAAAAAAATAAAACTTTAAATAATCTCAGCTTTTTTGCTTTAGTTCAATGTAAACATATAGCACCATTTCACAACAAATGTGGTCAGGAACCACTTTACACACAAAAAAGTTATCACATTCCGAATGATTCTATATATCAAATGTTAAGTTCAGTTTTAATTTGTTTGTTATTTAATGATTTTTGTTTGGTTAGTTCTAACTCACCCACAACGTGGAAATTTTTTGCCCAAAATAATGTCAAGCAGAAAAAAGACAGAGTTGACCAATCTTGACTCTGTTTCTTGGTTGGCAAATAATAACACACAAAATACTCATAATTAACAAGATTAGCTTCTGTGAGCCAGCTGCTCTCGGAAGCTGATGATGTGTGCGCTAATCTAGAGTGAGACACAAAATCTCGGCTGCAGATGGCTTCAAGTCGCTTACAAAAGGCTATGTGGTCTTTTCTTGGAGCAACTGAACTGTCTGAGAAAAGACGATTTGAGGTTTGATCACTAAATCCATTTAATCCTGGGCTAGGATTCTTGCTTAGGTGTCGCAATGCCGCATTAATGCGCCTCCACGTTATGGCCAGAAGAGATTTGGCCAGAATCAAAGAAGCAGAGACATTAACAGAACAAACTTTACACAAAGGGATCACTGCATAGGGTTCCCACCATTTATTCGTTACGGAACTCTGTTGGGCTGTACGTATTTAGTAAAGAATTTGGAATTGCTAAAAAATGCCTGTGTGGAGCTGCAACTGTATCTGTACATTATTATCATTATGACAAACAAAGTCCAATATAAGAATTTTCACACTGTTCCCGGTCACTTACCCTAGACTTTTTTAGAACGTTACCTGTGTCCCTGTTGACACAAAGGGTGTGAAACGTGGCCCCAGATTCCATGTTCTCATTACCGCGGCTGGATTTAAAGGTATGACGAGGTTAAGATCCTTACCCAACTTTAAGTCCTGCACCTTTTCCTCATAGTACTTTTCACCTCACAGGAAAAAAGATGAACTGATACGGCTTTGATTGAATACTGCCACCTGGAGAAATATTTGTGATGTGACAAAACATAAAATTATGGTGAATAACATAAAAATGTGCCATAGAAATACACTGAGCAGCTGCAAGTTAAAGGACAAAACAGTAATTCTGCATCCCCAGAAACAGAACCAAATGTGGAGACGCACCATTCAGCTTCAAAGCACCACAAATCTGGAACAAACATCGAGAAAACTGCAAAACAGCTGAAACACTGAGCTCCTTTAAATCTAGACTAATAACCAACTGTTTAGAATTGCTTTTGGAACATCATAAATGAAACATTAATCAATATTTTGATGTGTAACGATGGCACTTGAAAAAATTTTATGTTTTAACTGTTGACTGTCTATGACTTTGTATTTTTGTGTTTTTACGATCTAAAGCTCTTTGAACTGCCTTATTGCTGAAATGTGCTGTGCAAATAAAATTGATTGATGGATTGAATTATTTATTGTTGTAGAAATTATGATGCTCTAAATTTGATTTTCCATATAATAATGGAAGGTATTTGTTTATTTTTTTATATGGGGGAAACTGTATAAAAAGTTTAGCAGGAAAACTTGACAAATTCAACGAGTTTACAAAATCCATAACGTAATAGTATAATTGGGCATCCGAAGGTATGAGGTCATTTGCAGCCATAGCCATGTGTCACCTTGGTGCAGTACTGCTTTTAATCCACCACTAATGTGTCCTTTGGGGCCTTTGTTGCTTTTAGGCTTCAATCTGACCTCCCATGCCTCATAAGACTCTTACTCTCATCAAACCTGCGAATCCTGGATTATAACGCAATTAACGCTCATCACAGTGCAACCAAGGTAAGAAGTCTTGACATCTACGGTGTTTGCTGAAAAGGTCCTCTTGTAATCTCGCTTACTCGATTAAGTGGTTCACAACTCTGTATGGTCTCCTTGGGAAACCTCTGCTAAACCGCGAAATAAGCGGTTTATTTGACTTTTAGCACAAGATTTTTGTTGCATTAACAAACAGCTTCTCAATTGTCACAGCATAGACACGAAGGGTTTTGCTTCACGCCACAGAAGACGAATGTAAATACTGAGAATACGGTGAATACAGAGAAGTCTCAGAGAAACATCTTTGGACCAGGTCATAGTATTTTCCATCTGGTTAGCCCCGGGCAATCTCCTTGATGCTATCTAGTATTGAACTAGCATTCAGTTCAATTCTTGGCCTTACTTTCTAACAACAATAAAGGCATCAAATTTCTGCTGTGAAACAAATTTAACCTTCTCGCACTGAACTGAAAAGAACTATAACTTTTCAGCATGGACCGCAATTACTTTCTCTGTCCGCCGTAATACCTCATCCCATCCTCCTAAACAAGTATACAATTTCAAATATTATTTCTGAGAAGTGCTGCAAAAAGTTAAAGGGGAAGGATTATGTATTTTCCTGGCACAAAGATTTAGTCTGGATAATTCCAGGCTTTGTTTAGGCCAGGGCATTTCAAAATAATTATTTTTTGCCATTCGGAGGTGGATTTGCCTCCTCCGAACCCACCTCAGAGGATCTAATGAGCTTTTGTATCATTGATCCAAAGATCCAATGATACTTTGGATCATTGTCCTGCTGCATAGCCCAAATGTGCATGACCTTAGGGTTACAAAGTGACTGCCAGACTTTCCACTTCCAAATTTGGTGTTAGAAAGAAAAATTTATAGTTCTTTGAATCACGGTAAGTTGTCCAGTTCCTGAAGCAGGAAAGCAGCCCCAATCCCTATAACCACCACCAAGCATGACCTTAGGTATAGTATTCTCTTTTTTTTATTCCTGTGTTTATTGGCTGGTTTAGGCTTGCAATGGTTTAGATCTCATTCTGTTTTGTTTGCTTTATGCAAGACTTGTCTGTGAAGTTTGTGTATTTAAACAGGTCTTATGTAAGTAGGTTAAATAAGTGGGATTCTTTGTCTCTTAATAATTGAAATCATAATATAAAAACTGCTTTATTTTAAAACCGACTGTCTTTGTCTGGAATTAACATTTACTTGATTATCTAAAGATTTAAATATGTCAAAACATCAAAAGCAAAAGGAATCTGTCATAGAAAAATAAATTTTTCAAAGCCCTTTTGATTGTACTTGTTGTGAAAGTATCAATGATCATAACATATCAACTCTTCTTTGTGAATTTGTGATAGAAGTTAAAAACACTCGGACCATGCATTGAGCTCCAGACATGGCATAGCCCTGGATTTCCCACAGGAGACCTTACCTGCACAGCAAGAAGGGTAGACCAGACGGTGAGGAAGTTAAATTAGGTGACAGTGGTCAAGGGACGACTAACACATGGAAGAAATTTTAATGTTTCAAATGCTTGGCGAATGTATTCCATTTTAAAGCATGATTCTCTGTTGTGTAAAATAGCGTCCCAACACTGGCTAATGGAACATAAGCAGTTGTTTTTCATGTTGAACTTAAGATAATCTTGTCAAGGATGTAGGGTCATTTATGGCCAATCCCCAGAACACAGATGCACCTTTGAAATGTAGAGCAAAGTTAAGCAGGGTCATAACAGGACAGAAAACAGACTTGTCAAAACACAAATTACCTGCTGCAGACTACAAAAGCCCTTTTTTGACTGAAGAATCCATTCAAAAGATTAAGGCTGGGGACTAAATGCCATTACCTATCCTCAAACAAACCTCATGGACAGTAATGTCACTCAGAGGACTGGGCAGTTTGAGCTCTTCACCCTATATAGAAGGAGAAGGTAAGGCCACTTCACAAAGACACCTAATTTTAACCTCCTGTGTCAGTGATCTCGTTATTTCTAATCCCAAATTTAAGTTCACATGGAAAATGAAGGCCTTGGCTCAGGTATTTTTTGTTCCAGAATAATCTGTCAATTTAACCCTAATTATACAGTTGTAAGAATGGTCTGGATCAGATTTTGTTTGACCATTTCTCAGGCATTTTAAAATAGTTAACAGAAGTTGGATTTTTTAAAAATTTTTGTGCATTGGGACAAAGGGAGAGAGTGAAGGGAAAAAAAGGGTCATTGTTAAACAGCGCGTGTTTGAAAGTTTCCAGATTCAGAGTCGAAGACAAACAAACAGGAAATCCCTCGGAAGGTTCAAGAAGCAAAGATAGAAGCTTCTTAGCAAGCTCAAACTGGGAATAGAATATGGTTACTATGAGTTTAAAATATAGCAACATGTGTACTAGAGACAGTTTATTTGCAAATATGGTTATTTCTCTTTTAAGTTTACAAAACCACAATGCAAACCATTTGTGAGCAATGAAACACTAAACTTATTGTATGCCAACACCAAGGAGGAATACAGTTCATCACTTATCCCTCCTCCAAGGGAGCTAAGATCACAACTTAGTTCATCTCCAACTTGGGCGCAAACTTATGATGGGTGAATGAACTGAACCAATTTCAGCAAATTTGATCAAACACTTACTCCACCTCCAGCCTACTCTCCCCTCATCCCACTCATCTTTGACGACTGCCTTCTTTTCTTCTGTGAACTTCACACCTCTCAGCTCTCAACCATCCTCTCTGTTTCAGACTCCATCTCGCCCACCACAACCACCAAATTTTCCCTATCAACACTTCAAGCGAGAAATGAACTGCAAAAAATACAAGTGTGAGAAGCTGCAGGTCCTCTCAAGAGGTTGGTTGATAACCATCTTCGCCCCTTGCTGAGGTACCTGCTACAGTTTACCTACCAGCCTGGCATTGGGGTGGATGACGCCTTGCACTGAGCTCTGACCCACCTGGACAAACCGGGAAGCACTGCGAGGATCATGTTCTTTGATTTCTATAGTACTTTTAAAACTATCCAGCCAAACTTTTGAGGGTTACATGGGAGATGTCAGGAGTGAATCACCACCCGTCCCAGCGGATACTGAACTACCTCACTGAGTTACCCATTATGTGAGGACATATAGCCATGTCTCCAACAGGCTGGTCTGCTGTACAGAGACTGCAGAGAACTATACCATGTTCACCCTCTACATGACAGATTTTTCCATCCACTTCTGAGGCTTCCATCTTTTGGAATGCAGGGAGTGCTCCTGGAGACCCTTTCTGACTTGGTGGTGTAATAAGCCATCTTCTATGCTGTAGTTTGTTGGGGCAGCAGCTTACCTATAGCCCACAGCCAAGGACACGGTTAGATAAGCTCATCAGGAAGGCCAACTCCGTCCCAGGACGCCCCTTTGACCCAGAAGGACATTACTATTGGACAATGTCTTCCACCACACGCATGAAGCTGTAGTAGGAATGGAGAGCTCATTCAGTGACAGACTGATGCATCATCGGTGCACAAAGGTCTGTTATTAAAGATCCTTCTCAGAAGCAGCACTAGTGATATCAACAAACTCAATAAGTATTTACAACTCTGCTGGTATTTGTGACATTTATCAGTTTCTTATAGTCTGCTGTCATTTCTTCTTGCACAAATACATGCATATGTGTAATGTTACTTTTTTCTTCTCAGTTTTGTCTTAGCTGCCAGTATATGCACAAAATTGTGCTTTTGTGTTGTTTCGATGTGAAAACGTCTACAGTAATAACCCATGAAGTAGATAGCATTGAAGGACATGTGGCCCCCAATAAGTTTTTGGTTTCTTTTGGCATCATAATAAGGTTTTTTTTCTTTTTGGCATCATTTCGAAAATCACCATCATTTAAAAAAAAACAAACAACTCACTGTTTATAGTGGAGTCTCTTCTCCCCACTTTCTTTGTCAAACCTTGTGCATGCTTATAAGGAGAAAGGTAGTTTTAACCAAACCTTGTGTCAGAAATTGAGATCCAGTTTGTTTGATTAGAAAAGTGATATGAAGAAGGCTCATTATGTTTCACAGACAGCCATTTTCAACCAAATGATTAGTCTTTGGTAATCTTTACATGAGCCATTAACACATTTTTTTGGTTTGGTATATCAATCCAAGTCCATATTTAACCATGGACTGGGTTATCACAATACTCCAAATTGTGTTAGTATTTTTTTCAATCCATCTGACATTTAGTCAGTGAAAGCATAAAATGTACTTTTTCGGTCACTAAGTTGTAAATTCACTTTTTAAATATGCATTTATTTTTGTTAAATGGGTTATTTTCTTTAATAAAAAATACATTTTGCATAGCTACTAACCATAATTCAGCTTCGTGTTAGTGTAAAAGAGTATGGAAATTTCATGATTTATTACATTCATTTAGCTGTACATAAAAACACAATATCATTAACGTTATTCTTTGTTACGTTTTTCTTGCGTCGGCAGATAAGCCAGTATTTCACGAGATCATTGTTATTTTAACAAATAAAAAACAGTAACCAGTTTTTTTTAGACTTCCTGTCATGGTTTGTGGTTGCAGGTGGTGAGGTAGATGCGGTGGACCCAGGTCGTAGTGAGTAATGGTTGTTTAATGGTGAAAACGAGGAGTACAGAAAGTCCAGGCAGCACAGGTGAGCATAAAAGCTAGAAACTCAAACACTGGTAGCACTGGTTAACAAACAACCTGAGACAGCTAGACAGTAAAGACAATGACAATGTCTTGCTGCTGAAATGTGCTATACAAATAAAATTTGATTGATTGATTGATTGACAAGGACCCGACAAGGAGCAAGGAACACAGGTGGGATTAAATAAACAAGGGGTAATCAGGAAACATGAGACACAGCTAGAAGCAATCAAGGACAGACGAGACAACACGGGAACTAAATAGACACACAGAAAAACCAAATCCTCACACTTCCTCTATCCTTAAAGTTTCCTCTTCATTAGCTTCATGAGTTCCTTTGGTTTGGCTACTTTCGCTTCTATAGCTGACAGAAAATCTGCAAATGAAGGCATTCGAAAACCAGATAATATTAAAAGTGGCAATATTTCAACATGTGGTTCTTTTCTATATTATAGTGGGCCAAATGTGTGAAAGGTTAGACTGATACTCTCACCTGCATCAGACACCGCCAGTTTCATTAACAGGATTAAAAGGAGGACACTGTAAGACTTTTATCCAGCCCTGAGTAGGAAGCACTGATCTCTTAAAGCTACAAAGAACTTGGTTTAATAAAAAAAAAAGTACTTCAAAAATAACATTTATAGCTCACATACATGAAGGCAGATTAGTTTATTACTTGACAGTTTTAGTTTATACTCATCAGTTTAAAGGCCAGACTTGTGTGGTACAGATGGGAGGAATAAGTGAGGAACTCAACTTGTGAGGAAACCTGTCACACTCTCCTGGACAATAGCTGTAAAGTCTTCTTTCATCCTGTAGAATGACTATCCGAGACCAATCTAAATAACCACGTCTAAGTGTTTCTTCAATATACCCACATAATGTTGTTACCCCAAAATGCTGTCAACTTCAAGACGTTTACCTGTCCATTTTGCATCTAAACATGCTATAGTTCTCGTCCTATGTCGACTTATTTCCTTTTCTTTCCCTATGACGTGTTTGAGCTTACAATACATCCGTTACTCAAATGCCTCTACAACCGTCACATTATGTTATTTCTCAAATAAACTAGACAAATAGCAACAGAAGTGTATGTGAATCTCTTACTTTAGAAAAAATATATACTCTACTGGACAGCAGCCTATTTAATCTTTGTATTCTCGTGGTCAGGAATGCCAGCTCACAAAGCACCAAAGTTGAGTGTCATGTAATATTGAGTGCTGTGGACCCTTCTTGTCATCCTAGTTCCCACCTAACACTGTCAGATGCCTAGAGGCATGGATATTTTTAGCTATAAAATGTTCCATTGGCTTCCCTTGCTTTAAGGACAAGAGAGAAAAAAAGTGTTGAGACTACAGGAGTCACTTAATCTCCTTGTTTTGACATCAGGTGTTCTAAAAGATGCAAAAGATGAAGCTTAAATAAGGCATTTTTGCTCCTCCAAATATGTTTTTTAATCCCTAAAGATGACAATTTGGCTCGAGGAATTTTAATAAGAAGGGAAGCAAATTACACAGCTCCTTCAGGGACTACTTCCAACCGGACCTTAGCTGGAGTCTCCTCCTTCACCACTTGTGTGGTCCTTTCGTTCACTTCAAAGAGCCAGTACTTAGAGCCGACACGTTGGCTGCCTACTTATCGCTTGAAATCAGCCGCGGGTCATTTACGTGCTGTTTCTTTCCTTTCCATCATGAGCCAGAGGGCTTAATACCGCCTCCACCTCTCCTTAGTTTGTCTAAGACTGTGACGTGCTGTCCTCAGAATTTGGGTTTATCTAGTGACGACTTGCAAGACACTGCAGATGCGCGACAGTCCACGTCTCTAGGTTTCCCCTGTTAGAGTTAGGTTTATTATTAGGCCCGAGCAGCAAAGCGCTGCGAAGGCCTATTGTATCTGTACTGTTTATTATTATTATTACGATTCTTCCCACCTCTTCGTGTGCCTTTTTGGGGGCTTTATCATATTCAAAAACTCACCAAACTTGGCGGTGGCGACTAGAAAATTTAAAAATTTTGAATTTTAAGGTTGTCGCAAAAATCGCAAAAAAAATTGCTGAACGGCGGCAACTAGCAATTTTCTGTTGACACAATGGTATGAACGTACTTCATCGTAGAGACATGAAATTTGGTACACTTGTAGAGCTCACCAAAAGACTCAGAACTTACATTGAATGTTATAAGCCAACTATCACAGAAAGTCGGCCATTTTGTATTGAACGTCCATTTTTTACCTCGAGTTTGACGTTTACAGCCTTCGTATTTGATCGAACTCCTCCTAGGGATTTCGATTGATCGACTTCAAACTCGGTCAGTCTGATCATAAGGCATGTTTGATTTAAAGTTATCAAATTGGTGAGTTTTGGAGCATGCTGAAGGGGGGTTAGCAGGGGTCAAAGTTCACCTACTCGCCATGAAACACGAAACTCTTATATTTCATATAAAAACACATAGAGGGACCAAACTTTCACTGATTGATCGTCATCGGGTGTCCTAAAATACCCTGTGGTGAAATGATGACATCACTTAGGCCACGCCCCCTGAGAACAGGAAGTGTCATGTTTTACTGTGAACGGTCGCTATCTTAGCCCTTTGACCTCATCAACATGAAACTGTGTCCAGAGACAGAAGACATGTTGGTGTGTTGAGGATTCCAACCCCGACCGGCTTTGACATAGCAGGTGGGCGTGGCGGCGTGGCGAAGTGACCTGTAACGCCGTTGCCATACGTTTGGCTCTGAATTCCACAATTTCGGGCCCAGCTGCTCCAAACTCACTAGGATGGATCCTTATCCACCCACCGACAGGAATTCATAACAAAATTTGGTGGGCGTGGCCTAATTTCTCTATAGCGACCCCTAAAGTATTTTAAATGAACAGCCCCAAGCCATGCTTTATCCTAGAATTACGAAACTTGGTACATATGTGTATCTTGTCGGGACGTACAAAAAAGTCTCTTAGAGCCATGCTCTAAACCCAACAGGAAGTCGGCCATTTTGTATTGAAGGTCCATTGTGGACCTCGAGTTTGACGTTTACAGCCTTTGCATTTGATCGAACTCCTCCTAGGGATTTCGGTTGATCGGCTTCAAACTCGGTCAGTCTGATCATAAGGCATGTCTGATTTAAAGTTATCAAATTGGTGACTGTATGAGCTTGCTGAAGGGGGGTTACCAGGGGTCAAAGTTCACCTACTCGCCATGAAACACCAAACTCTTATATATCCTGCACAGAAACTCACAGAGACACCAAACTTTCAGTTATTGATCATCAATAGGTGTCCTAAAATACCCTGTGGTGAAATTATGACATCGCTTAGGCGACGCCCCCTGAGAACAGGAAGTGTCATGTTTTACTGTGAACGGTCGCTATCTTAGCCCTTTGACCTAATCAACATGAAACTGTGTGCAGAGACAGAAGACATGTTGGTGTGTTGTGGATTCAAGCCCTGACCGGCTGCGATGAAGCAGCTGTGTGCGGCGGCATGGCGAAGTGACCTGTAACGCCGATGCCATACGTTTGCTTCTAGATTCCACATGTTTCGACCGAGCTGCACTAAACTTGGCTTGAGTGATGCTGGTGTGATACCTGAAAATTCTATGTCATCAGATTATGACGTCATCTAAGCCCCGCCCCCTCAGAACAGGAAGTGCTATTTTTTTCCTTGGAAACATTCATCTATGGCTCTCTTGACCTAATCAAGGTGATTCTGTGTTGGATGACAGATAGGAAGTTGGTCTCGCTTGCTTTAAAGTCCCAACAGTTTTCAATGGCGGCAACGCCGTTCGTATACGTTTGCCTCTACCTTCCACATATTTTGACCGAGCTGCATCAAACTTGGCCTGAGTGATCCTGGAGGCTTGCCCGTCAATCCTACGTCATCACATTATGACGTCATCTAAGCCCCGCCCCCTCGGAACCGGAAGTGCCGTTTTTTTCCTTGGAAAGCTCTGTTTATGGCTCTCTTGACCTAATCAAGGTGATTCTGTGTTGGATGACAGATAGGACGTTGGTCTCGCTTGCTTTAAAGTGCCAAGAGTTTTCAATGGCGGCAACGCCGTTCGTATACGTTTGCCTCTACATTCCACATATTTTGACCGAGCCGCATCAAACTTGGCCTGAGTGATCCTGGTGGGAGGCCCGTCGATCCTACGTCATCATATTATGACGTCATCTAAGCCCCGCCCCCTCGGAACAGGAAGTGCCGTTTTTTTCCTTGGAAAGCTCGCCCTAAACCATGCGAGAGCTCCTGCGGTGGCCGGAACCCACGCGGTGGCCAATAGGCCGGAGCGGCGCTTGCTGCGAGGGCCGCCCGAGGCTGCTTGCAGCTTTAATTAGGCCCGAGCAGCAAAGCGCTGCGAAGGCCTATTGTATCTGTACTGTTTATTATTATTTTTCTTCCCTACAAATGAATCGCCCTTTTGGGGGCTTTATCATATTCAAAAACTCACCAAACTTGGCGGACGCATACAGCGACGCTCAAATTTACGTATTTTAAGGTCGTCGCAAAAATTGCAAAAAAAATTGCTCAACGGCGGCAACTAGCAATTTTCAACAGACCCATTGCTATTCACTTACTTCATCGTAGAGACTTGAAATTCGGTACAGTTGTAGAGCTCACTAAGACGCTCAGAATTTACAAGTAATGTCATAGTGCAACTATCACAGGAAGTCGGCCATTTTGTATTGAAGGTCCATTTTTTACCTCGAGTTTGACGTTTACAGCCTTCGTATTTGATCGAACTCCTCCTAGGGATTTTGATTGATCGGCTTCAAACTCGGTCAGTCTGATCATAAGGCATGTCTGATTTAAAGTTATCAAATTGGTGAGTTTTGGAGCATGTTGAAGGGGGGTTAGCAGGGGTCAAAGTTCACCTACACGCCATGAAACAAAAACCTCTTATATTTCCTATACAAAAACACATAGAGGGACCAAACTTTCAGTGATTGATCGACATCAGGTGTCCTAAAACACCCTGCAGTGAAATTTTTTTTTTATGTAGGCCACGCCCCCTGAGAGCAGGAAGTGTAATGTTTTACTGTGAACGGTCGCTATCTTAGCCCTTTGACCTAATCAACATGAAACTGTGTCCAGAGACAGAAGACATGTTGGTGTGTTGTGGATTCCAACCCCGACCGGCTGCGATGAAGCAGGTGGGCGTGGCGGCGTTGCGAACGCCATCGAATTTCGTTTGGCTCTGAATTCCACAGTTTCGGGGTGAGCTGCTCCAAACTCACTAGGATGGATCCTTATCCATCCCCGAACAGGAATCCATAGCTATATTTGGTGGGCGTGGCCTAATTTTTCTATAGCGACCCCTAGAGTATTTTAAATGAACAGCCCCAAGCCATGCTTAAACCTAGAATTACGAAACTTGGTACACATGTGTATCTTGTCGGGACGTACAAAAAAGTCTCTTAGAGCCATGCTCTAAACCCAACAGGAAGTCGGCCATTTTAGATTGAAGTTCATTTGACAACGATTTTGACGTTTACAGCCTTTGCATTTGATCGAACTCCTCCTAGGGTTTTCGATTGATCGGCTTCAAACTCGGTCAGTCTGATCATAAGGCATGTCTGATTTAAAGTTATCAAATTGGTGACTGTATGAGCTTGCTGAAGGGGGGTTACCAGGGGTCAAAGTTCACCTACTCGCCATGAAACACGAAACTCTTATATATCCTGCACAGAAACTCACAGAGATACCAAACGTTCAGTGATTGATCAGCAATAGGTGTCCTAAAATACCCTGTGGTGAAATTATGACATCGCTTAGGCCACGCCCCCTGAGAACAGGAAGTGTCATGTTTTACTGTGAACGGTCGCTATCTTAGCCCTTTGACCTAATCAACATGAAGCTGTGTCCAGAGACAGAAGACATGTTGGTGTGTTGTGGATCCAAGCCCTGACCAGCTGCGATGAAGCAGCTGGGTGTGGCGGCATGGCGAAGTGACCTGTAACGCCGATGCCATACGTTTGCTTCTAGATTCCACATGTTTCGACCGAGCTGCACCAAACTTGGCCTGACTCATCCTGGTCTGATGCCTGACAATGCTATGTCATCATATTATGACGTCATCTAAGCCCCGCCCCCTCAGAATGAATTAGAGAGATCTTCTGTGTAATTACATAATAAACAGTCCATGTTCGTTGTTTGTAGGGCAATGCTGCCCTCTGCTGCCCACTGAAATAGTTTCATTATTTCAGTAATTCGACACCAGAGGGCAGCATTGCCCTACGGAATGAAAGTTCAATGTTGTAATGGAGGAAAAAATTAAATAATTTGTAATTCTAACACAAAAACTCACAGAGACACCAAACGTTCAGTGATTGATCATAATCGAGTGTCCAATAATATCCAATGGTCAAATGATGACATCACTTAGGCCCCGCCCCCTCGGAACAGGAAGTGATATTTTTTTACTTGGAAAGCTCTGTTTATGGCTCTCTTGACCTAATCAAGATGATTCGGATGATAAACTCTGTCAATGCTCGCTGCTGGCTGAACCGTGTGGGCGTGGCCAAACGGCGAATATCAGTCCCTCGCCATATACATACGTTTGGCTCTTATTCAGGCATAGATCATCCGATTGGTGCCAAACTGGATATGTATGACCTTTGTTCACCTCTGAAAAGCCCGACGGGTTTGAAATGTAATTTGGCTCCACTGTGCCCCCTAAGTTAATACATGGGCTGTATCTCCTCGACGCATCGACCGATCTGCACCAGATTTTTTGACAGTCGTCGGGGAGCGCTGCCGAACGCATTCACGCGTGTCGCCTGGTGGATGGGTGTGGAAAATGCGCGACAGCTTCTGCGGTGGCTAGCGGGCGGCTGTGCTGGAAACTGCGGCGGAGCTTCTGCGGTGGGGAGTTGGCTGCGGCTCTGGAAATCGTGCGAGAGCTTCTGCGGTGGCTGGAACCCCCGCGGTGGCCAATAGGCCGGAGCGGCGCTTGCTGCGAGGGCCGCCCGAGGCTGCTTGCAGCTTTAATTTTTTTTATTATTTTTTTCACCAGCTTTACGCATGATCCTCATGTGCGCCGTTCTTTGTAGACGTTTACTAATGGATCGACTCATCTGCAAATGCCTGGACTTTCAAGATATAGTGGTAATGATACAAAGATTTCGATGCACTCCTTCAACAGTTGCTGTTTCAAGCGCACTCACTGAGTGTCTTCTGCTGCGGTTCTGCTGCGGTTCCCATGGCTTACCACCCTTTCCAAGTTGACGGAGCGGACGCCTTTTCTCTGCCAGCGTTCACCCCCCGCGCACAGTCCTCACTTATCCCCTCCATAGCCGCGGACGCACGGCTGCGCGCAGCTATGGAGCTCCGGAGTCGGCCAGTACACCCGCGGACCACGAAGCGCCAGGAACGGCCCGAACAATGGCTGGACGACGATCCGAAAGTCACGCTGGAATCTAAGGATTTGTGGAGTGCATTTCACAAGATGGGGACTGAGATGGTTATCACGAAGTCTGGGAGGCAAGTAGATCTGACACTGAGAAAATAAACTGCTGGATATAACCAGTGGTCATTTTAATGTAGAAATGTATTTAAACAAAAAAAAAAAGTGATAGGTTTAACAGCTAAATACTTGAATAATTGAATAATTAAGTTCTAGCAATAATTAATGAGGTTACCAAAAACTTGGCAGGGAAAAGTACTACCTATTCAGAAATTTTGAGCTGTCAGCCAATTTTACCTTTATGGTGTATCTAAGCTAGCAGTCAAAGTATAAAATGTTGCTGATAAAAACAACTTTTAGAATCTGTTCTAACAAGGTGTAACGTAGCCTATAGCTTTTCTATTGCACCGAGTAGACAAGATACTTCGCTTACTAGAAAATTCAACTTTGCCTTAGTGTTTTTACTAGTTAGGTCGAAACTAAAATAGTGACAAGCTTTTTAATTTCTTTCTAAAAAATACTAAATTTAAAGTTATTCCCTTATAACCACGCAGAGATGTTTCAATCATAAACAATAACTGCTTCTGGGTTAAGAAGCCCAGCTAGCTAGCTCGACTTTAGCATTTGCACAGTTGCTAAACTAGTTTAGGCATAAAATATTACTGAAAGAGTAATGCATTTTTAAAGTCCGTTCAAAGGAGGTGTAGTTTCAACTTTGCCATTATAACTGCAGCTAAGATGTATTATTAAGTGACAAAAATGGTCTTGGGGACAGGAAGTTAAACTTACTACCAAGCTTAACTATAATATTACCACTTTTGCTAACTTTTGGAAACAAGCTTGATTTCTGGTGGAACTGAATTTACTTTAACTGTCATTTTGAATCTTTGCAAGGACTGCTCTTAAGTTGCTTTTATATTAACAGCATTTCATATTTTTACAATTTATAGCATTTTATTTTTTATTTTATCTACAACTACTACTCAGTGGTGGTTGTTATTGTGTCTTGTCTCTATGCTGTAACTGCGAAGTAATTTCCCTGCTGGGATGAATAAAGTAATTCTATTCTATTCTATTCTATAACAGTACTTACATTTTTGAAATTGTGCATTGTTATATTTTGCAAATTGGTGGCTATATATTTATAATTTACGTATAGAAATATACTAGCTTATTATATTAGCATGTAACGGTGGTGTGTTGTATTACCTGATGAATACAGAACACCGCTGTTGAAGTATATTCTAGTGAATATGTTTAGGTGGGATTGCTATTTTTTAATTTAATAATAAAGTAACATTAGATTTAAAAACTATAATAGAGGCTTAAATTAATTTTTTTTTTAAATTTAGGCAAGAACTGAAAACCCTCCACATTTTCTTTTGCATAGTTAATCTCTCAAGATTGTTGGAATTGGAAATATTGTCATAGTGAAAAAGCTTCTCAAGTTAACAGTTCAAAAAAGTAGTGAAACAAAAGAAGTCGGGGCAATTCCATAGACGTGAATTTTTTAACAAGAAAAATGTCGTCAAGTTGGCTCATTGGTAAAATATGCTTTCAAGAACTGCACATTATTTTAATTCTTGCGGAAATTTTTCACACTCAATTGTCAACGACAGGAGGATGTTTCCACCCTTCAAGGTGTGTGTGGATGGGCTGAACGAAAGCGCAAAATACATCCTGCTGATGGATATTGTTGCTGTTGACAACTGCCGCTACAAGTTTCACAACTCCCACTGGGCAGTTGTTGGAAAGGCCGACCCGGAGATGCCAAAGCGGATGTACATCCACCCAGACAGTCCGTCCAAAGGGGAGCAGTGGATGAGCAAGCCTGTTGCTTTTCATAAGCTCAAACTCACCAACAACATGTCGGATAGGCATGGATTTGTAAGTAGCATTCAGTTCAAAATTTCTACAAAATTGTAGGTACTGATAATTTTGCTTATGACTGTTGTTTGATTTTCCAGACAATCCTAAATTCCATGCATAAGTATCAACCGAGGTTTCATATTGTAAGAGCCAATGACATTATGAAGCTCCCATACAGCACCTTCAGAACTTATGTTTTCCCAGAGACTGAGTTTATTGCTGTCACTGCCTATCAGAATGAAAAGGTAACTCTTAATTTTGAGAATAGAAATGTTGCTTGTGCTTGTTTAAGGGATAAGTTACATATTTTTTTCCTTCACTATGTAGATAACTCAACTGAAAATTGACAACAATCCCTTTGCCAAAGGGTTCAGAAATACTGGAAATGGAAGACGGGAGAAAAGGTAGGTATCCTAACATTTTGATATGTGAACTCAGTACAACAGTTTTTGCACATTTTAACACATGGAGCTTTGGTTGTTATATTTACAGGGGCAAACAGCTTAGTAAATCAGACCAGGACGGTGATGATTCTGATGACTCATCTGGACAACCCAGTGCTAGCGAGCCGTTTTATTCTCCTCTGGAACTGGTCAGCAGCCCTCTGATGTCCACGCCAACCTGCCAAGGTGTGTTAACTTACAGAGTGACTGTGTTCTTTTAAGTAGACAAGCTTTTTTTAAGAACTAGCCAACTAACTAACCTGCTAACTAGCTAACTAATTGTTGTGATGGACTCAAAAGCCAGCAGGAGCTTATGAAAAGCAACAGGCTTGCTCATCCACTGCTCCCCTTTGGATGGCAAAATCCCCAAAAATGGTGTTTTATATTAGATTGATAATGAGCACAAATTCAGAAACTAAAACTATAGGAGAACTCAAATCCATGGTTTTATAACCATTTTTAGCAAGGTAAGAAAAAACAAGAAACCAGGTCACTTTGAACGGAACATTTAGATGGCTTGTACGAAGAAAAAGAACAAAGTATTTACTTTTTACTGCTTACTTGTTTTGATTTTAAAGTTGAAAAGGTCAGAAAACATCAAAATGATGATAAAAAATAGTTGAAATTAACAAAAAGAAAGAATTGGAAAAAGTATACAATCAAGTAAAAATGAGACTGGCACAAAAACCTGCAAAAGCCATGCCTTGTGTACATGAACTCGTAATTTGAAACTTTAGAATAGGCTTTAATAGCAAATATATTCCTTCTCTTTTTGCAAATATGCTGTAAATGCACAGTGAGCACGGAGAGCATCCATATTAAATTTGTTTGGAAAGAAACTAAAAGTTTCAGCATTCAGCTTTTCAATATTTTAACTCTATTCTGTTACAGAAATTCACCAAAAACCTTTTTTGCCGTGTCACCCCAGTATTCCTTTGTATTTATTAAATCTTCTGACTCCAATATCTTGGCCACACATTTGGTTCTAATAAAAGCTCTTTCAGCTTGCTTACCCTATCACACAATGACACACATTACCCAGAAGTGTCCTCTTTTTAAAACTTTTTCATGTGCTTCCTTACAGATGCAAAAGGAATCGAAAGCGATTCCGATATTTACCCTGAAGACGATGATGTTTTGGAAGCCGGCCTTCCCAAGACTGCGCCAACATTAACTACGAACCTGATGGATGAGGACGTTCTGCAAAACATGCCTGATTTTAGGCAAAGCAACAACAAAAAGGATGGATCAAGGGAGATAATTATGCAAAGAGCACATGATGACAACCAATACGTTATGAAAGTAGGTCCTTTTACAAACCAAAGGAGTGTAATCAAAGACAGAGGGCTACCTACAATGTCTCGATCACAAAGCCTAACCTGCTTCAGTAGTTGTCACGGTCCAACTTTAGATTTCTCGAGTGGTTATGAACAACCATTTGTCACTCTGCAAGAATCTTTTCAAGAAAAAAGACAGCTACCACCGACAGCAAAGGGGTTTACCTCTATGTGTGTGGGACCTGGATTTACACCCTTGACTGGAATTAAAAACTTTGAACAAGGACTCTCATGTCAAAGCATCCAGGCTTCAGCTCCATTTCCCTTCCCACAACTCACATTGGGATCTCAGGTAGGCTTTCCGAAATGCACTCAATTCTGTCATTGCACAATATTTAGATAGGACAACTTTGTACTTTTATCACATCCTTGAGATGTATTCAAGACCATCATCATTATGTGCATACAGATTTAAATGAAAGACATTGAAGGGGTACTTCAAAATGTCAAAAGTGTACAAGCCGGAAATACTTATCTTCCTATTTGAAACAAGGACTCCAAAATATGTAAAAAGCATTTTGAGTCAGTGACTAACTAATGGAAAACTGGTCCTGCTCCCACTCGGAATAGCCATTAGCTTCATCCTATGAGACAAGCTAATTTGGATTTACGTTAAATAAGAATGCCAAGAGAGGTTGTCTACTGCAGGTAACACTGATTCAAAATTTTTAACAGAACTCAAAATGTTGAACTATGCTTTAATCCACTATAGCTTATGGTCTATTTTTGGTTTGGTATTAATGTCAACGTAAGGTGCAAGCAAAGCATAAGTCTGGAATCTGAAGAATGATTTTTACTGAGTCGCAGCACCATTCTGAGGTTATGATGCTGTTCTAATAATACATTTTTTCCAAACAGGGAGTCACTCTGTCATCTGTCGATGGAATGCCATCATATCCATACCATTGTGTGGTACCAGTAGGAGCGAGTGTTTCAGCTCTCCCAACCAGCTCTGCCACCCCGTCACTTTCTGGAATCCATCATCACCGAAACCGTCAGCCGTGGTTGAGATTAAGTCCATATCAGATCCCACCATCTTTCAGTTCTTGCCAAAATTTCCTAACGACCACCTTGCCTGGAAGGTCACCTTCGCAGCCTGAGCTGTCCAAATATGGAAGCAAAGACTGGAGTTTGCCATCTGGACGCGACAGTTACCAAGCAAAGGCCATGCAAAAGACTGTTTCCCCATTTGTTATGGGGTTTGCTGATGAACTACAGCACACTTTCAGGATTGGCAAGTTGCACAAGAATAGCAACTAAAATAAATAACCATTGAAAAACAACAGTTCTGTTTTTTTTAGTTTTCTTTCATGAGGATATCTGCATTAACTCAATTCCAGGTCAGTACGGTCACATTTACAGGCTCTAGATGCAAGCCTAAGATTGAAATAGCTGCTTTAAAGTTTTACATGAGGAAGTGATTACCGAGATTTTAAAATATTTAAACTAATTTATCAACCTAATTTTTCAGATGCATTCATGTAATACACCACAGGATTGAGAAGCCAGTAACAGACCTGATGATCATTTGGATCGATTAGATTAATGTGTCGACATGCAGTCATGTTCCAATGGTTTTAAATGGATTTGGGAGGAGGATTCCGCTTTCCAGCCCGGATCAGAATGTGTCTGGATGTTAGGCCTAATCCTTTAAGTTAATTTGAGTAATTAATCTGTCTGTTTCATTAGAGGACTTCTGTGCACTTTTTCAGTAAGGACAGCCTAGGTGGTTGTATTTGTCCCGGTCTCTCCATTTTTGTCACAGTGATGGCATTAAAGGAGTACGGAAGATACGGAAGAGGATTAGGGCCACCGGAAAAAAAAAAAAAACAGCAGTTCTGACTTTAATCTCAGAATTCTGGGAAAAAAGTCAGAATTTTTTCTGACTTTCAGAAAAAAATTCAGAATCTCAGAATTCTGACTTTATAATTTATGGGCACCGATTGGAGGAACCATCGTTCAATGACCAACATGCTAGTTGTGCAGGAGGACAACGAAATATCTGGAGGAACATGTTGGATTTAAGTCAGCTTTTCCGTGTTCGAGGGGTCTTCAAAAATGCCCATCATTAATTAAATAACAAAAGTGAGTAAAAACAAGATAGATAGTTTAATGTCTAAAGTATAACGGCTACAGCTAGTTGTTAGCATGGTTTTAGCTTTCATCGACGGAGGAATTAATGTGTCTCGCAATGTTATATCACATGCGTTTTAATAAAGGGTGTAAACAGTTGTTTACTGGATTTCTGACTTTAATCCAAAATCCAAAAATTCTGACATTAATCTCAGAACTCCGAGATTAAAATCAGAATTTTTTTTTTTTTTTTCCCAGTGGCCCTAATCCTCTTCCGTAAAGGAGGCATTTTAAGGCAAAGTAAATTCTTGGGCTAATTGCTTCAATTAGACAAAGACCTAATCTGAAATTTCCGTTACTCTGATCAGTGTCCGTAGTAATAAGGCTGGGCTCTCCTTTTCTCCCTTTAACTGGACATCTGCTGACTTTGCACGTCACAGAGCACAACAAAATACCAACACAAGCTTCATGAATTAAGTTTGTCTTTCAAGCCTGAAAGGGACTTCAGAATCAAACAAGACAGACACAAGCCACAATCTGCATGCTGTCAGTTTTTGGTACTTTATGTAATTTATGCCTTCCTAAACAGCTGCTCAGTAAAAAATTACAGTAAAACTTAGGGGTTAAACAGTTTTTACTTCTCATTGTCACTCAGATCTTTGTGCTTGCTCGGTTTTGCTTCCACTTACCCAATTGTGAGTTTGTACACGTCCCAGTGTGTCCCATCCATGCCTGGGTGGCTGCCACTGTAATGAAATAGTCAATGTTAATCACTTCACTATTAAGTGGCTTAAACGTTGTGGCGGATTGTTGCACAAGTACATGTTTGCAAACAGCCTGTTGGTGCTTAAAGAACACACACAGGATAAATTGAAGATTTAAAACCCATCTGAGGAGTCACAGGAATCACAAGTGCATGGAACCGGGGAAAAGCGGGCATATACTGTACCTATCCCAGCAAAGGTGAAGACAAGCCACAGTGTGACACAGTTTTACTCTGTCTCAGATACTGACAGATACTGACACAAGCTAAATTATTAATTCATATTATACAAGTAGCAGCAGGCTAAAACCCAGCAGCTTTTTCCTGCCACCCGGATTCCAAACAGCATAAAGCCAGAGCAGACAATGGCAGGCGAAGGGATGCATTTCCAGTGAAAAAAGTGCCAATTATATTATGCCATTTAATTAATTCAATTTGATTATGTGAGGATTTTTAAACTAAACTCGTTTTAGTTTAGTTTACCACTCACTGAACTGAGTGGTATTTATAAGTGCCTATGAATACCACTCATTTAGGTCTAAACATTCATTTTAAACCTAATATTTAGGTTTAGACCCGTACATTTAGTTTTACCAAATAGCTGAGGATTAACAGGAATCTTATTTTTCAAAGTAAATGTGAGTCTAAGCAAAAGCATATTAACAATTCTAATATGGCCCAGCCAGAGCGTAGAACTAAGTCTGACACAGTTTGTGTGCTCATCTGAAGAGGACTTAATAGTCTAATAAATTTGGAGAAAAGGCATAGTGGGGCTAATATTACCAAGTTGTGTTGTGTGATGCCGATCATCTTCAATCAAAAATGGCTGAATGCTGATGTCAACGCAAAGAAGAAAGTGAGGTAAGCGTAATATTATTTCAAGGGTGTGCAGGTCCATCCATCCATCAAATATGGATTGTCTACTGCATGGTCATATGTAGGAGTTGGTACCTAACTGCAGCACAATGCAGGTTTTCCATCTGCAAGGAACATATTGGACATGTCACCAGTCCAGAACAGAAGGTTGACCCAGCTTCTTCTCCTTGTTTATCAAAGTTTGTTTGTTTTTTTTCCGCATAACAGTGACCTAGGGTGAAAATGTAACCCCGTAAAATTGTCTGACAAAAACAACAGCATAAATAGAAAAATAAAAAGGTTCTAAATTTGAACCTGTCAGAAGACGATCCCGTACAGTATTGACGATGTAAACCAAACTTAACGCCTCTGTTGCCATCTAGCGGCCTATAACGGCATTGACAAAGATTGTATATTCCTTTAGTTTACGTCAAGGATTCAGTTCCTTCATCTCCTACTCAAGGGCATATATTACGTTATCGACAAAACATGAGGGTACACAATTATTTGCATAAAAATGTACTCATCATTAACCTGAATAAGCTGAGTTGGTTAGTTTGGACATTTGATCGTAGCCTCTTGCTTATTTCCCTTGCATTTGTGGTATTAACATGAATGCATAAGCAATATGAGCGATATGTTCTACAGCAGGATTTGACGTGACCCTCACAAAAAAAGTTAAAAATAACTTGATTCCCTGGACATAATACTGTGACGTTTTTGGTCAACGGCAGGTACATTTACAAACCAACGTATGTTAAAACGGTGGAGCCTAGCTCGAGACTGAAACCAGATAACAACACACCGGCACACGACGCACGTGCAATTGGCAGTTGACAGTCCTGCTCTTCCGGGTGCATCTCCTCGTGCGCCCGCTCTAACCCCGCCTACAAAAGCATTTGGAATTTTGATTGGTCCGCCATGAATGGAGAGTTTCTAGATGTAGTTGTTACAGATATGAAATACTCGACTCGAATAATAGAAAGTACTGACTTATTTAGAACTCAGTTCAGCTTAAGAACATTGCACTGTTTCACATTTCTAATTATAATAATAAGTTAGAGGAACCAAAAACTGCAGAGATTAAGTGAGTTTCACAAATGATATTAAACATTATTTAGTTTAAAAGAAGGCTTTCAGATCAGCAATAACAAATTCAGTTTTTAGTGTAAATGTGCAATGTAGTCAGAGAGACTAATTTGATTTACAGTCAGGAGATTTAAGAATGAAGCATGAAATCATAGTACTTACATAACTACAAAGCATAAATTCCCAAGGGCTACATAAAAAGTTAATAAAAATAAACCGTCAACATGAATGGCCACTATATTATACATTTGATTAGCTTCTAAAATCTGTGTAAATTTAGAGCACTTCCTGTGAGATGTACTGGTTCTTAATGTTGAGGATACAGCATTCCAAGAATTCCAAGTGTTTGTGGGAAGGTTTGATTTTTTTGCTGAAATTATTCAACAGGGACAGGGAAGTCAAAGCACACTAATATAATATAATTATATATATAATATTATATATATAATTATATTATATAATTATTAATTAATTATTAATTAATTATATATATATAATATAATTTAATGATGCTTACCAAGAAAAAGCTATATTTTTTAGTTAAAATTAGACAGTTATAGGACGAGTTTGACTTTCTATCTAAGATTTTAAAAGATATTTTATGGTTTGACTTGATTTTAGTATAGTTCGCCCTGATTATTTATTTAATTTAAATTAATCAACATTTTATGACATCAAGAAAGGAGAAACAAATTTAAAGATGCAGGTGTTTTTGTAAATTTGAGGTTAGTCTTTAAAAGTCTCACTTCATGAAACTGCTGATGTTGTTCTTTCTGTGTTTTTGATATGCAGTAAATTTAATTGTCATACTTAAAAAAGTACTAATAAAAAATAAATAAGGCTTAAATAATATTTTAAATTTTTTTTTTTTTTTTTTTTAAAGGAACTTTAATTTTATCTCCACATTGAAAACCCGTTGGGAGCAACGTTATCTATTGGAACTAGTTCTACAGCGGAAGAAGTTGTCATAGGTCATTGTCCCGCAGTAACCTTCCTGCGCATCGTCACATCACCCCACTCTCTGCTGTGGAAGCGGCTTGCGAGAGTGGAGTGACCTCACCATGATGTGATTTCTTTCAAATTTTTTTTTGGTTTGTTTAATCTTTGCAGAAGAAAGACATGTCCGAAAGAAACCGCTAAGTTATTGATTTCATTCAGTCAACCTTTCCAGGATTACGTGTCGGTTTATCTGCACCGGTAGGTTTCATGCCGACTACATATTATCCCAGCTGATGTTCTAACAAAGAGTCCACGCTGTGGGACTGTTGTTTTACTCTATAGGATTCGCGTCCAGGCAGTACCACTGTTCACTGCAACGCATTGTAATAGCTTTAGCTGTCGCCTTGTGAGCTAGCCATATTAGCATCTTATCCTCCTCTCGTCTCTACCTGCTGTAACAGTAGAGACAGCTAGCTTTGACAGGTGAAGTAAACTCGAAGCGAGGTTTTAATAAAGAGCTTTAGCTATGTAATATTATTATGTCTGACAGGGAGTTATGTTAGATAACAAGCTAAATGCAGCCATCGTTGTCATTTAGTGATGTTTCCCTGGCTCACCTTTACCGTGTGTCTGGCTGCTGTGTTCGGCTTGTTTTTCTGGTCCCGCAAGCACTTACCGATAGGTAAGGTGTGCCCTAAGAGACGTTTCTTCCCTTTTTAAACCAACAAGAGGGGTAACAGTCAGTGAGTTGAGCTTGTTTTCTCCGCTCGGTGTTTCACTTTAAGTTGGACATTCTTGGAAACCTAAAGAGTTACTGAGGAGTTTAGAATTACATTTACTTGCATTACGTGTCGTTGTTTATCCACATATTTAGTTTGCTCTTGTGTTTGTTAGGGTTAGTATGTATTTTCTTTGTAATAGTGTCACGCTGTAAAGGAAAAGCGTGTTTAATGGTAATTTGTATGTATTTGTGAAGTAGACCCCAACTCATAAATTAAGGGCTTGTTTAAATAAATTTTTTATGCATTTTTGTAAAACTGTTTAGGATATGTACCACTGTAGATTTTTTTAGGTTCGTTTTACACTTTTGTTCAATAATTTATATAAATACGCGTTTTAAAAGCCAATTCTTAATTGGCACTTAGGGCCTCTGATATATACTGCTCAAAAAAATAAAGGGAACACTTTAAGTGTATTTGGCCTCCTAACTACTGTTGAATGCATTGCAATAATTTTAATACATACATTGTATGTGAGAGTGGCGTGTTTAATAAAGTGTATCTTTCTAGATGCTGTTAAGGATCTGGGTCACTTTCTGTTACCCAAGTGTTGCAATATCAATAAAAGTTGTGTTTATGCAATCCACTTTTGCAATTTAACAAACAGCACCATGCTGCTGCATGATGTGATGCGATATGTTATGAACTCTGACCCTCCTTTAGAACTCATTATGCCTCTGTGCCGCTTCCCATTTTCAGTATTCGCTGCCTGCTCGCGTTGGCCGGCCATGGCAGAGCAGGACGGTGCCGCCAAGAAGAACCCGGCCGTCGGGTCCTTGCAGTCTCACTTCCTGGTGGGCTCCATATCGGAGGAGAACTCCGAGGATGAAGTCCACGGGAGGGTAGACGGGTCGCTGGAGGACAAAGAGATCAGATCGCTGTCACCGTCTTCCTGTAGCTCAGACAGCACGAATGAGATGGGTTTCGATCACATTGATGGCACCATTCACAATTTAAGGTGAGCATCAATTTGTGTTTGTTCTTTTTCTTAGGTTTGTCTTCATTCAGAACTCTTTCTCCCATTGGAATTAATGTGTAAGGCATGCAGATGTGAATTGTTGTGTGGTCCAGTGTGAGTTAGAGCATAGCTGTACTTTTCCATTCGTGCATAAGGCCTTTTTACAGTACGTCTGAAAAATGCGGTCTCCATATTTGCACATGGGTTTCTGTGTGTACACTGTGTGTGTGTGGTTTTCCAGGAGACGGCGCAAAGATTTCTGAGTGTGGGTTTGGAAAACATGAAAGACTCACACACAGAAATCTTTTAAGTAGGAGTCAGAAGGAGATGCTCAGCACAGATGGACATTTGTCGAAAAACTCCCTAAAAAAGCAAAAGTTACTTTTGACTTCATGTAACTCTCAATACTACAATAGTCACAGTTGAGAACAAAAACCTTTCAGTTTTTTCTGATATATTTTTTTTTGTTGAGATAATTTTTTTTCTGCTGTTTTTCACTTAAATCTTATTTCTAAATAGTATTCAAACTCGCAGCCAGCAGGATGAAAACTCTAGAAATAGTTGTAGAAATACAACTTTAAACACTGGATGGGGATCCCTCAGGCAGCCATTTACATCTCAAACTGTCAAACTAGCTGAAACTCATTCGCCTCATGCCGTGACCCCTGCAGTGATGCAACCAGTCAGGATCAGGCCACAGAAAGCTAACCAGCCATACAAGCTCGGTCCTGCCACACCCGCTAGCTGATAGCAATTCTCCACGTGTTTGTCATAGCTCTTATTATGACTGATAGTTAAAACTCGCAAATCTCACTGAGCCCATGTTGTTACAGCTGTGTTTTAATGCCGGTAAAATAATTCCAGTTATTGTTTTGCACATTGTGCTTTCCCTGTTGCATTGGTATTCCCTTCCTGCCAGTGCTTTTCAGGTTTTTAGCACAGACGTTTCTGGGCTCTTGTGTAACTCACCTACAAGCAATTACGTGTGAGATACAGTAGTCAAGCAATTTGCAAGTGCAGATAAGTTTCTTATCTAAATTAGATGATCTGAATGCTGGGCTTTAAACAGATTTCTTTTGTACCCAAAAGGCACACACTGAGGATTTGCCTGTATTAGTTTATGATTTTGTGTATTTCTTGTGTTTTTTTTGGGTTTTTTTTTTTAAACAGACCAAGTATGTCAGGGCTCCACTTGGTGAAACAAGGCAGAGATCGCAGGCGGATTGATCTTCAACGGGATTTCACTGTCGCTTCACCTGCTGAATTTGTCACCCGCTTTGGTGGTACCAAGGTCATTGAAAAGGTAATTCATGGGGTGCTGTGGTGGCGCAGGGGTTAAGCACAACCCCCATATAGAGGCCTTAGTCCTTGACACGGCCGTCGCAGGTTCAATTCCCGGCCTGGTTATCATTCCCGCATGTCTTCCCCCTCTCTCATTACCCTGTTTCCTATCAATTCACTATCAAATAAAGGCCACTAGTGCCAATAAAATCTTTTTTAAAAAAAAGGTAATTCATGTTATTTGGTGCTCTTGTTAAAAAAAAAAAAAAAACTTTTGAGAACTAGTTAGTTGGTGACTTGGAACAACTGAACTTTTAGATATGTTATACAAATCTCAGTGTATTATATTATGTTTTGATTGTTCTTTGATGTACCAATGCTAAGAAACCCCAAGTTTTGAAATGGAAGAAAATGTGACACATGGTTTCCAATTTGTCATTTATAAGTAAGAAAAATAAAACACATATTGTTATTGTGTATACATGGATACAATTTATGTTCTTATTTTGACAGTGAGCTTCATTCAACAGCCCTCCTTTTTAGTCATTATCCCTCTAAAAATTCTTTGTATCAGCCCTGAAACTTTTAAATTCACCAGTCAATAATTTGTATCTCTTCAATGCCATGTGATTAGTTAGTTTTTTTTTTTTTCAATCTTTCTGGAGTCTCTAATTTATTTATTTATTTTTAAGAACCTAGCACATTTAATGGTATGTATTAGAGCCACTGTCAATCAGAAAAAAATGTCGTGGACAAGTAAATATCGCCCAAAACGTGTCCGACTTTACAATGTCGGAGAGTTTTTTTCTTGTCTATCTGTCCTGCTCAAAACATGTAGCACTTTTATTTTTCTCCAGGACAGGCTTATATTCAGCTTCCGCTCTCCTTCCCCCTTTCTGCTTACTTTGGCCGGTTCCTTAAAAACATCCCCACAACATAATGCTGCCACCACAACATGTAGGGATGGCCTGTTCACAGAGATGTGCTGTGTTTGCTTAACACTGCAGCTTGTGTATTGTTCTTCTGTATATTTGCTGTGTCACCTACTAGGTTTGTAGCCAACTGCATCCTGGTCTTTATGTAGCATTCTTTCCACATCTAACAAATTCTCAGAACTGAACTGTGATACTCTTATAAAAAAAATATATATATTGCTTCTTTTCCTCACAGTTACTTTAGGTTTACCTGCCAGATATCCAAACAAAAATCTTCTAAAGTTTTTCCTCGTAATGTGAAAAGGTTCACTCAATATGACAACTTTTTAAAGAATCTACTTGAACGTACAATATTTTCATTCCATCACTTTTTTTGTTTTCATCTCACTGGCAAAATAAACTTTAGTTATCAAAATATTTTTGCTCGTTCAGGTGCTGATTGCCAACAACGGCATTGCTGCAGTCAAATGCATGCGCTCCATCCGCCGCTGGGCCTACGAGATGTTCCGCAATGAAAGGGCAATTCGGTTTGTTGTCATGGTAACCCCAGAAGACCTGAAAGCCAATGCAGGTCAGCGTTCTCTTAGTTGTGTTTTTTTCTTTTTTGCTCACATGGAGCTAGTCAATAATTGAAGCCCATTAGTTATAGATTATGACCTGGAGTCATTAAGAAGTTGGTAAACAGGTTCCTGAAACACTGAATTTGATGTCTGTCCAACATAATGATTCAGTAAAAACCAGATTTGCCTGTTTACACATGCATGTTAATCCAGTTTTAGTAGTAATCTTTGCATCTAGTCTTGATGGTTACCTTTTTGCAATGGAACGAGTGCAGTTAGCGACCAGGAAGTAGACTGCATCCGACTCGTTTGACTTGTACTTTTGAGTCATTTCACAAATCGGGTATTTTGTATTTCCCAGAATACATAAAAATGGCCGACCATTATGTGCCTGTACCTGGAGGAACCAACAACAACAACTATGCCAATGTCGAGCTCATTCTTGACATTGCAAAGCGTATACCTGTTCAGGTACAAAGAGTGTGCTGATTTTTTTCTTTTTTCCACAGTTAACTAATGATTTTCCTTTTAGCTGTGTCTCCTTTGTCACTGTTGTTTATTTACATGTTGCAGGCTGTGTGGGCAGGATGGGGTCATGCCTCAGAGAACCCAAAACTCCCAGAGCTTCTTCACAAGCATGACATTGCTTTCATGGGTAAAGGGGATTTGGGTTCCTATTTTTCTTACATTTTTCCACCCACTTTTGTTCATTCGGATTTCCTTAACTTGTACGGTTTTCTAGGTCCTCCAAGTCAAGCTATGTGGGCTCTTGGAGACAAGATTGCCTCTTCCATTGTAGCTCAGACCGCTGGTATTCCAACTTTACCCTGGAGTGGAACAGGTAACTAAAAGATTACATTTTTTTTATACTGTTAAAAAGATTTTTTTTTAAGCTCACACTAAAAGTAGTGAACTGAGTTTTCTTCACTCAGAAAAAACTTCCACACTGAAAGGTGTTGACATTGTGACCTTGCAGCGATTATAGATGTTTTCCACTGATTGCAGGAAAATAACTGCTACTCTGTCAGCTCATTTCCCTATATCTTACTGGTGTTTTAAGGCTATTTATGGTTTCACTTTAGCTGTTTGTCTTTATATTTTAAGGCCTGACAGTAGAATGGTCAGAAAGCAATCAAAAGAAGAAAATCATCAATGTACCTAACGAGTTGTATGAGCGCGGCTGCATCCAGGATGTAGAAGAGGGCCTCAAAGTAAGCACGGTTTTAACACCATACCGTCGTTTTATCTGTGCAGAGGTAGTGCATGCTCAAAGGGTTTCTTAAAACTCCCGTGTCCTATTTCCAGGCTGCAGAGAAGATTGGCTATCCAATAATGGTGAAAGCCTCAGAGGGCGGCGGAGGAAAAGGTATCCGTAAAGTCAACTGCGCTGATGACTTCCCTAATCTCTTCAGACAGGTAAGCATTCATTTACATGTCTAATTTTAAGCCGAGGGGTGTTTTGTTTCACCTAATCAGGATCACACTCTCCCTCCGGCGGTCTAGGTCCAGGCTGAAGTTCCAGGATCGCCTATCTTTGTCATGCAGCTAGCCAAGCACGCCCGTCACTTAGAGGTGCAGATTTTGGCGGATCAGTATGGAAATGCGATTTCCTTATTCGGCAGAGACTGTTCTGTGCAGCGCCGTCACCAGAAAATCATAGAAGAGGCTCCGGCCACCATAGCCACCTCGGATGTGTTTGAAGATATGGAAAAGGTTTAGTTGAACTTGCCAGGCTTTTAAACATGAATATGATTGGATTTAAGCCTAAAGTTATTTGTTTTGCTTATTTATGTTTTCTGCAGTGCGCTGTGCGGCTGGCTAAGATGGTCGGTTACGTCAGCGCAGGAACTGTGGAGTACCTCTACAGCCAGGATGGCAGCTTCTACTTCTTGGAGCTCAACCCCCGTCTGCAGGTGGAACACCCCTGCACTGAGATGGTGGCTGATGTCAACTTGCCTGCCGCTCAAATGCAGGTCAGTAGATCTTGCAAAAAACCCTGCAAGTTTCCCTTCCCCCCTTTGTTTCCTTGGATACCATTTGAAAAAAGAAACAGGCAATATGCAGAGACAGTGTGGTGGATCCAGGCGTTGTAGCATCATTAGGTCACGAGGCCTGTTCTGCAGCGTTTAGGATTGTGCATAAATAGGTCAGAGGCAGTGAAGCAGAAAGGCTGGGAAAGCTTTCTGGTCGAGCTGATTGGGCGTCTTTCTGGGAGGATGAGTGACCACCCTCTCTGTCCCACTGGGAAATGACTGACGTTGTCTTGTAAACTGAAAATTTGATCCTCATATCCATGCCTTGGAAAGGCTAATGTGTAACATTCAAGTCACTGCACCTTGAAAAGTATTCATACCTCTTGAACATTTCACTTTTTGTCATATAACGCCAAACTTGTAGTTTATTTTGATTCGGTGTGATGTGCAACACAAGGAAAGGCATGATTGTGAATCACCTGGATTTTCCCAACGCGGGACATTAAAAGATATCTCTATTCCTTTCTATTCTATTTTAAACCTTCACCTCTGCAAAACACTCCCAAGTGTTTTGCAGCTCCTAACTTGCTATCTTCCATGATTTTCTTTTATTTAGTACCATCCATGTTCTTGTTACCTCTGACCAGCTTTCTTGCACCTGTTGAAGAAAAGTGTTCCAACATCAAGAAGCTGCTATGTTTCAATTATGAGACTTTGTATTAGTTTGCGCTGGATTTGATTTAAACATTTTGAAAACGATGACTTCTTTTTCCCCCCACTCTATGCAATAATTGGTCAATTTCAAAATTCAGACCAAGGTCGTGTTTGTAACATAACAAAATGCAAAAAGTTCACTTATTGAACCTGTCATTGTCTTCCAAGCTAATTTCTTAGCATGAACATGAACTTTTTTTTCAGATTGCGATGGGTATTCCTCTTCATCGGATCAAAGACATCCGGATGCTCTATGGAGTCCAGCCTTGGGGAGACTCTCCTATTGACTTTGAGTCTCTGTCAAACACACCGTGCCCACGGGGACACGTCATCGCGGCACGCATCACCAGCGAAAACCCCGATGAGGTACGACACCGATTCTCTTCTCACAACCAAATATCTGTGGTTTCTCTTTGTAGTTGTTTTCAGTTTGTGAACATTTAGCCCTTTAAAGGAAAATTAGTGTGTCTTTTATGTGTCTGCGCAATTGCAGGGTTTCAAACCAAGCTCCGGGACAGTGCAGGAGCTGAACTTCCGGAGCAATAAGAACGTGTGGGGTTACTTCAGCGTCGCAGCAGCAGGAGGCCTGCACGAGTTTGCCGACTCCCAGTTTGGACACTGCTTCTCTTGGGGAGAGAATCGTGAAGAAGCTATCTCGTGAGTTAACATTAAAACACTACCACTGCTAAAAAGTTACCCCCACTCGGATTTAGCTAAGCAAATTAGTAAGAGGCTTCCTTTGGATTAATAAAAATGAAGAACATTGCAACATGTGGAGCTGTAAAGAAGATCTGTTATAACTGCGCATGGTTTAGTCTCCACAGAGTTGAAAAATTAACCTTATTTTTATTTGCAATGGGGGACCCCTTTAATCAGTACATTTAAGTGTGGTGGGTTTTGGTTAATTGCTAGGGAAGAACGTCTTTATGATCATTCCTAATTTGATTTTTATTTTGTTTTTTGTATTTTTCTCAGCAACATGGTGGTTGCTCTCAAGGAGCTGTCCATCAGAGGAGACTTTAGAACAACAGTCGAATACCTCATTAAGCTGCTGGAGACCGAGAGCTTTCAGCATAACAGCATCGATACGGGCTGGCTGGACCGACTCATTTCAGAGAAGATGCAGGTATGAAGCCGTCGCCACCTACTGGTCGTGCAGAAGACAAATCAAGTTGCAGGGCTGAAACAGAAATCCATGCCAGTATTGTAGATATTGGTCAAACTCAGCTCCTTAGCATTTACTGATTAAGGTTTTCATGACTGAGCGGTACAGAACTTGTTGCATGCAGGCGGAGCGTCCTGATACCATGCTTGGCATTGTGAGCGGGGCTCTCCATGTGGCAGACGTCAACCTAAGGAACAGTGTTTCCAACTTTTTGCATTCTTTGGAAAGGTAAATAGATACAACCGGAATGAACTTTTAAGAAATGAAACATTCTTGTTGGGGAAACAACGAGCCTTTGTTCTCTTTCACCAGGGGCCAAGTGCTGCCAGCACACACACTACAGAACACTGTGGACGTGGAGCTGATCTACGAAGGCACCAAGTATGTCCTGAAAGTGACACGGCAGTCTCCCAACTCGTACGTTGTGATCATGAACAGCTCTTTAGCGGAGGTGGACGTTCATCGTCTGAGTGATGGAGGTCTTTTGCTGTCTTACGATGGAAGCAGCTACACTACATACATGAAGGAAGAGGTGGATAGGTAAGACTGTACATAATTATTATTTTTGGCACATTAAGTGGTCACTTCATTTTTTTTTTTTACAGAAAATACAGCATGTTATAGATTTAAAACGTCACATATCTGGTTATGTTAAAGTAAAGGGTGTCTCCTTACTTAGGTATCGGATTACGATTGGGAACAAGACTTGTGTTTTTGAGAAGGAGAACGATCCGTCGCTGCTGCGATCCCCCTCAGCAGGAAAACTCATTCAGTACTCAGTAGAGGATGGCGGACATGTGTTTGCGGGACAGTGCTTTGCAGAAATAGAGGTAAAGTGTCCATCCACAGCATGAACAAACCCAGAAAGATTGAAACTACTTCAAGCTGTAAATGTTTCGGTGAATTTCAGGTGATGAAAATGGTAATGACCCTCACTGCTGCAGAGTCGGGTTGTATTCATTATGTGAAGAGGGCCGGAGCAGCGTTGGAACCTGGCTGTGTCATCGCCAAACTGCAACTGGATGACCCAAGCAGAGTGCAACAGGTTGGACAGATGCAATATACCCAAGCATGCATTTTAGAATTCCCAAGCATGCAATACCTGTCTGTTTAGGTTGGATTAATGTGTTTTTTTATTTATTTTTTATTTTTTTAACAAAGTTGAAAATTTTGTTTAAAATGTGTTAACTGTCCAGATTAAAGAGTGCAGATTTATACTCTGCTGCATATTGAAGACATTTTACTGTGGTTGTTGAGGTGTTGATGCATCACTCTGGAGTCAGAGCATCAGTGAGACAGTAAATCAATGCTGCCAACAAAGATGACAGCTCCATTATCTGATAAAAAGAGACGTCTCCCTGCTTCAGTGTGTCTGGACCCAAATATGCTGCTGTGTCTTTAGAAAAATTCAAGACAGACCTGACTTTGGCCAGGTTTTCATGATGGTTATCAGACAACTAATAGGACAGTATAATAATTACAAACCCTCCAGCATGCTTAAATGTGTGCATGAGGTTCTTTTCCACATGTTCATCGTCTATTGCACACCAAACCCACTCTGACTAATTATTGTTCAAACGGCAGAACATGCACATCCTTAAAAAGTCTTAAATAATGCATCTAAAAATATGTTTTAGGCTGTGTGTGGTCATGACAACAGGCTGCGTTTTGATACGTTTCTTACCTACAGGCGGAGCTCTACACAGGGACGCTTCCTTCAACCCAGGCTGTGGCTCTGAGAGGGGAGAAGCTGCACAGGGTCTTCCACAACACTCTGGATCATCTCGTTCACATCATGAACGGGTACTGCCTTCCTGAGCCGTTCTTCAGCGCTAAAGTAAGAATTTGCGGAAATGCAAGTGAACGCTCAGATTAATTGTTACAATGGTAGATTCTAACCAAAATGTGCTTTGTGTGTCTCCCAGCTGAAAGAGTGGGTGGAAAGGCTCATGAAAACCATGCGTGACCCCTCCTTGCCCCTTCTTGAACTTCAAGACATCATGACCAGTGTTTCAGGCCGGATCCCTCCTGCTGTGGAGAAGTCCATTAAGAAGGAGATGGCTCAGTATGCCAGCAACATAACGTCTGTGCTGTGCCAGTTTCCCAGCCAGCAGGTACACATTTATCACACCAACTTAACTATGTATGTAGACATTGCTTTTCTCAGCTGCAACTCCTGCTTCGAAATCAATCCTAATCTATAGGAAAATGAGTCTTTAGTTTTTGAGTCTCTGCTGCCTGCATTAAATACTCACTCCATCGTTTCCAGATTGCAAACATCCTGGACAGCCACGCTGCTACTCTCAACAAGAAATCAGAGAGAGAAGTGTTCTTCATGAACACTCAAAGCATCGTCCAGCTGGTGCAGAAGTAAGCCATGGATTCCACAGCTTATTATGTTACATACTCTTGAATTTGTTTTTTTGTTTGTTTTTGTTTTATTTTACGCAAGGCTTTACTTGTTTGTTTGTCTCCATCAGGTATCGAAGTGGCATTCGAGGCCACATGAAGGCAGTGGTCATGGACTTGCTCAGACAGTACCTGAAAGTAGAGATCCAGTTCCAGAACGGTGAGATGACACACATCGGAGTCAATTTGAATTTTGTTCTATGTCCTCTGAAGAGTTGCAGTGGCTTTCTCTTTTCATTTGGTGGAGTACTTTCATCTCATTTGCCCCATGCGATGCTTTCTTTGCAGGACACTACGACAAGTGCGTGTTTACACTTCGTGAGGAAAACAAAGTTGACATGGTCAATGTTGTCAACTACATTTTCTCCCACGCACAAGTAACCAAGAAGAACCTGCTGGTGACTATGCTGATTGTAAGTGTCCAGCCTTTCTGTGAAAAGATTTGTGTGTTGTCATATTGATCTTCCCTGATGTCATGGTCATATTCCAAGATGACAACGCCAGGATTCATTGGGTTCAGGGAGCACGAGACTTCATTTCCAAGCAAATGTCAGAAATATGTTTTATATATGTATGCAGACTAGTTAGCATGGGTAGCAATGATTGCATATAAATAAAAATACACACACGTAAAAAATTACATATTGCAGTTTTGAAGATCTTTGATCAGACTCTCCCATCACCAAAACAAGATCTTGGTGAAAAGTTTATGCAACACTGGATGCAAATAAATATTAACAGGAAAATGCTGTAACAAATATCTGCCATATTTGATTTTTTGTATGTTGAAGCCAAAAAAAACATAGAATATAATCTATTTAATTTCTTTCCTTATGTGTACTTTCAGAAAAATGAAGTAGTATAAAATGTTAATTACTGTTTCATAATGCATTCACGTGACATTTGGTTGACTAGAGATGTACATTTTATTATTATTATTATGAATAATTTATGTTTTAACACTGTGTTTAGGATCAGCTATGTGGTCGTGATCCCACTCTGACAGATGAACTGATGACCATTTTGACTGAGCTCACTCAGCTCAGCAAGACAACAAACGCCAAGGTGGCTCTGCGCGCTCGGCAGGTCAGGTGTCGCCCTCAGCTCCCCTTTTCCTACAGCAACAGCACACACAATTCTGAAAGCAACAAATAACTGCCTTACTTCGCCAGTAGGTGTCACTAAAGGCCTACTACAGTAACAGAGACAATATAGTGACAGGAGTTTTTAATGAGTATGAATTTAGGCATAGATGGATAATTACATGCTTCACACTCTATAGCCACAGACAAATTCCGGGGGTAAAACTGCATGAAGGTATATGCTGTTGCAAGATGTCATAAGATAAGTAAAGAAGTATTGTGGTGTGTCATATGCCTGAAGGACCCCATTAATCTTCCTCACCCAGGTTCTGATAGCGTCCCACCTTCCCTCCTATGAGCTACGACACAACCAGGTGGAGTCCATTTTCCTATCTGCCATTGATATGTATGGGCACCAGTTCTGCATCGAGAACCTGCAGGTAGGTAGCAAACAAGATGGTTGTTCTTTCCATTATTGTGCCAACAAAATGGGTTAACACATAACATTTTTCTTTCGTAGAAACTCATCCTTTCGGAAACGTCCATCTTTGATGTTCTGCCCAACTTCTTCTACCACAGTAATCAGGTGGTCAGGATGGCTGCCCTGGAGGTGAGACGAACAATGAGCTCAGTCTGACGGTATGTTTCCTGTAGCTGTAACTCAACAAACTTACAGGCACTTCATATACTGTGGCTTCGTCTTCGTTGAACTCAGGTGTATGTCCGGAGAGCGTACATCGCCTATGAACTCAACAGCGTTCAGCATCGACAGCTGAAGGACAACACATGTGTGGTAGAGTTCCAGTTCATGCTTCCCACCTCACATCCTAACAGGTAACACATGCCAGTATGATCTCCAAAAGTTATGGATTATTTTTCTACTTCTTTGCTATTACTTAGTAGCACTACAATGTATTTGATTATAAATATACAGTACAGTTTCTTTCAAAATACTTATATTCTTTGATTTTTTTTTTTTTTGGTGGGATTTTATATGACAAAGTAGCACTGGTAAAGTCCCCCTGAATCTTACAATCATTTTTTGCTTCAGTTATAGCTACAGACTAGGTAGATTTGCACTTCTAGATATTGTTATCTTTTGCATAATTTGGGTAATTTATGCAAAGGTGGACATTATTATATGACCTTTTTAAACAGTTTTACTGGATTTCATTTTGGGGTGAAATTAAGATGTGAATTTGATCAGATTTTTATTTGTATAAAAGTATTAAACAACTGTAAATTTTCCTTTTCCTTCATATTTACAGACTATTTTGTATACGATTTTATCACATAAAATCCTGACAAAATATATTGGTGTTTGTGGTTTTGATATGATAGAATTGAAAAAGGTCAAGAGGTTGAAATATTTTTGAAGAATACTGTATATTTGGTCATTTAAAAAAATAATCCCTTATAATTAATGGTTCCTTGTGATTTGTGAACATTTCATCCATGTTCCATCCACTGTGTCCTTTATCCTCATTCTTTGTCACACAAAGTAAAGTGTTTTAATGTTTACATTTTGTGATGTCTGAAAGCAACTAAATTCACATATTTGAGTTCTAAAATGCACTGATTTTCCATTAAAATTAGAAACCAAAGCAAATATATTATATTTTATGTTAAACATAACAGAAACAATCCTAATGACAGAGATGTTTGATTTGCTGGATTTCGGGTTTGATGATAGATTTTTTGCTTTGTATATTTTGACACTTTTGCTTGCTCCTCCCCCTCCTTGTCGTTTATATTTTTTGTGCTTAGCTCTTTGATTTTGCTGATTGTGTTTGTTGATGTCCTGCTTATGCTATTCTGTTCTCATTCTGTTGCATGATATTTATCTGACATGGCTGAATTAACCTTTACGTTTGGCACATAATTTTAGACGACACAACAGCATGTGTGTGTTAAAGGATCATCTCTTGACAAAAAGGAGGTTTTTAACATCTCATTATGCATGTTTTAAAAAGGAGCAGTCAGGAAGTGGGATATGTTGCTTTTTTCATTCTTTTGTTAATATTAGACTGTAATTCACCCAGGGTGATATTCCCACACACTTCTCAATCTTGACTGTCTTCTTCTGCTGATGCTTGACACTAACCACATTGTAATCAATGTTGTTTGATTGCAGAGGGAACATTCCAACTCTCAACAGGTATTGTGAACATACTTTTTATCGCATAAACTAATGATTGCACGATAAAGTAGAAACTGCATAACATTTTAACAAAGACCTTTAAATGTCAAAAAAAAAAATTTGCGCACTCTAGTGCAATTTTTTAGTGCAAAGTTGTTGGCCTCTATTTGTGCAAATGTTTTGTTTACACTTATGTGTTAGAGATTATGTGTTTAATCAAAACTGTTATGCAAGTCCTTCAATGTTGCTTAGACGGTGTGTAATGTTACATAACAAAGAAAGTTATGGGAGAAATAACGGGCATCAGTAAGAATATCCAATACTAAAACTTCTACCCTGTCAGGAAAATGGCCACTCCTATCCTGGACTATCTTAAGACCTGGGATGGTAAAGCACAGGAACCAAAACCACGGGAGCTTAAATCCCAGGATAGTGAAGCTAAGGATGAGAATGCTGAGAAGAAAGATTTGGAATCTGAAGAAAGGTTAGATTCAAGAATGTCTTTAGTGGTCACAGTTGGTGCAACGTCTGGGAAATCTTCTTATCACCTACTGACTAACAACCTAACCAAATGAAAGGAAACAATCTAAAGGGTCTTTCTGGTGGATCTAGCTTTTCTTTGTCACATGAGAAGTATATTTTCCTTCCTGTAATGTAACTGACACAGCCTGTAAAAGTTACATTAATTACATGAAAGATAATTGTTCTTGCTTTTTTTTCTCTCAAGTTCCTTGTATCTTAGACGTGAGACTTTCTTCTGCTGTAATAGAAATTAGAGATGCACCGATCGAAGTTTTAAATATGATAACATCGCAAAAACACAAAATCTTAACAAGTATTTTTATGTCTAATTTCTAGTGCAGATATAGGAGCTTGTCAAGAATCCTTTAATATGGATAAAAGAAAAGTACTGGTTTCAGTAACAATTTTTTTTTCATTTATAACAGGAAAGTTTTTAAGTGGGAAAAATGTAGAAGCACAGACTTGTTTCAACATTTTATATTAAAGTCGTCTTTACTCAGTAAAAGTGTCCAGAGTGCAGTTGTTTTGGTGGAAGAGTACGGTGCGTTTGCTGAACAGAAAAATATTGGATTTTCACCCTATTCCGTTCACAAGTCGATTTCTCGGTGCATCTCTAAAATTATGGTAAAATTATAGACCTGCCAGAAAACAGAGGGATCAAAACTGAGTCGGTTTTTAAGGTGGTCTGGGGTAACCCTCACCCTCAATTTAGCCAAACTGGCAGTTTTTCCTCAACTTTGTTTTACGTTTACATATTAGGATGTCCTTCTCATCCAACCTGAATCACTACGGCATGATGCATGTGGCCAGTGTAAGTGATGTCCTGCTGGACACGTCTTTTACACCACCCTGTCAACGTATGGGAGCCATGGTTTCTTTCCGCTCCTTCCAAGAGTTTACAAGGTCAGTACCTTTTTTATTTTCTTTTTTAAGAAAAAGCTCTACCCCTGGTATCACTGAGAGAAAAATAAAATATTAAACATTTATAAAATATATTTTGTGATTTTCGTCTCCTTGCAGGAACATTAATGATGTCCTGAGCTGCTTTTCTGACTCACCACCTGCAAGTCCTATGTTCCCTGATGGAGGCAACCCTGTCTTGTACGGTGAAGAGGACACCAAGGTGATGACTAGAGACAAGCACAGCCATGTAATTGACCTGTACATTTGTGTAACCTGAAATAAATACAGCTTAATTTATCATACAGAGTGTCCAGGAAGAGCCTATCCACATCCTGAATGTAGCGATAAAGACAGACAGCGACATCGATGACGATGGCCTGGCAGCCATGTTTCGGGAGTTCACTCAGTCAAAGGTTAGCAAAGGTTGTTGTTGACAAACAAGTCTTTCTCAATTTCGCAAGCAGCATTTAAAATTTGAAATGCACAAAAAAGGTTCATGCAGCGTTGAAATTGTTTTATTTCAGAAATCCTTGCTCTTTGAAAACGGCATCCGAAGACTGACATTTCTAGTAGCTCAGAAGGTAGGAATTTTGATTTCCATGGAGTACACCGTCTGCTTCTTCGCATGTCACCAATTGAGCAGTTTTAATGGCATCTCACAGAATATGACAAATGTACTAAGTCTTGCATGTTTCTTTCTATAATATTTGTATTTTATAAACAATTATATTGAACTGCATTACTGTGGTAATTACACTAATAATTTGAAATTTAGCGTGTCTTCTCTCTTTCTCTGTATCTTTCTGCATGCCTCGCTTTTGTTCATTTTTGATGGTAGGATTTCAGAAAACAAGTCAACTGTGAGGTGGACCAAAGGTTTCATGTAAGTACTGAGAGACAAGTGAAGTCTGGTTTGTTCTTGCTCACCTTTATTGAGAAAGAGCGTACTAAAAATCAAGTTAATGTCAAATCTAACTTGATTCTAATAAACATTCATCATTAAATAGTCTCTTGTAATAGACAAGTTGTCGTTTTTCTTGTATTATCATGTCTTTCCATCTACTCTGACCAGTTTTCATATATAGGCTAATGAAAAGCATCTCCACAGCATAATGCATCTACCACCGTGCTTTAAGGGGGTGGACAGGGTGTTCAGTTTTATATGCAGGCTAAGTTTTCAGTCTCGTATAGAAGTTTCCATGTAGGCCAAAAGTTTAATCTGGTTTCATCTAAGCAGAGAATCAACTTCCACCTTTTTTGGTTGGTTCCTATCTATGCTGATGAATCTACATTTATAGAAAAAGGAAACCATGTATCCTTCTCTTCTTGTTTGTCAATTGGGATTAAATTTGAAAAGATTTGCATGTCTTCCACCTCTGTTATTTCTTTTAATTTGTCTTTTCATAGAGGTATAACAAGAGCCCTATCACGTTAGTTGCCACATCTTACAGAGAGGGTATTCTGCTAGTTTTCCCTCCTATGTGATGTATATATTCATTCCAAGGTCTCGCATTGTGAAAAATATTTTTTTCTATAAATCTATAATGTTAAGTAGAAGCGAAGTTTAATCACGACACCAAATCATGTCTTTGGAGGTTTGCAGCTCTCTCATCATCGCGTCAGCTGCGAGTTGATAAGAGCATCTCCAATCGCCCAGGCATTGTTTTGGCAAGTGGGACGCTTCATCTGATAGCGTCAAACAGCGCTACCAGGCATTATTCAGAAGATCACATGTCTCTGAGGGAAGAAAATATTTTATTCATCAGCATAGCAAGTGATGCATGTATACGTGGCTTGTCAGTGCACCAATGATAACTTGCTGCTTTTGTGAACACTCTGATTGTATGGCTGATAAATTATAGCGAGAAAACATCAATGCACCGCATTAGGAACGCAGCAGACTTGCTCCCTGCGGAGTAGTGAAAGCTAGAACCAGACTATGCCTTTTCACCTGATAAGAAGTTTGAATGCTTTAAAGGTTACCTTCTATTAATGTATGTTTTATCGAAAATTTTATTCACAGAGAGAATTCCCCAAATTCTTCACATTCCGGGCGAGAGATAAGGTAGGTATTGACCTAAAACGGGTTAAAGTGTCCACTCTTTACTAAAAATCATCAGTTGCTAACATTAAACTGAGTAACAGTCTTCCATTTCCATTATATTTGGAAAGAAAACAGATTTACCACTCGTACCCCTCCCTCAGCGCTCCTGAGTTTTATTCTTTCCGAATTAGTGATGACTCGTCTTGTCCAGCACGCCTGATAGTTTCTGTGCAACTGCACTCCACTAAAACTCATTACAGTAATGAACTCTTTAATTATGTTCCCCATTTAAGAGAAATGACACCCATTAGCAGCTTCCTGAGATTAAGATTGTTCAGGATTTCATTTGCTTAATACATTGTGTTGCTCCAAGGCGTCTCTCTACTCTTATATCAACTCGGTCCTAATATGTTCTCCTGCTACTTCTCCTATTAAAAAGACTGTTAGATGTTATAACTACAGAAAATGTGTTTAGATATGAGTTGAAAGAAGCTTTTTCAAAACTTTCTTGCGCTGACTGTTGGTTTCGTCTCTCTGCTTTTCCTCTCAGTTTGAAGAAGACAGGATCTATCGACACCTGGAGCCGGCGTTGGCTTTCCAGTTGGAGCTCAACCGCATGCGCAATTTTGCACTGACTGCCATTCCCTGCGCCAACCACAAGATGCACCTGTACCTGGGCGCAGCCCGTGTGGAGGTGGGCACAGAGGTTACCGACTATCGATTCTTTGTCCGAGCAATCATCCGCCATTCCGATCTGGTCACAAAGGTGAGAAAAGATGGAAACTTCCCCCCCCCCATCTAAATAATCAAAATCTGAATAATAAGAACAAGATTTAAATTATGAATGCATTTTCTAGCCTACCTATAATGAAGTGTTATTTATATCAGTAGCAAGGGTGCCACCATAAAACAAGGTTTTATTAATATTTTAAGATGAAGACATAAAGATGATGAAGTGGACATTTTTAACTGTCTTTGGCATTTGCTTGTAATACTTTGTGCTTTAAAAATAACATCTAACTTTGTATTCTGCCCTTCACAACCACTTCCACACTAAAGAGTGGGAGTTCGTGTGGACCTGGTAGCATTTAGTTATGGGGTGTACTATGGGGTGTACAAATAATTGGACTTTTGAGTTTCTTGCTAGCTGTTCACCACGTCAGGACCAGACAAAGTAAAAACCAACCAAATCCTGCCATCAGCAGGAATGGGTTGCTGGTGTATCTCTTGGTGCATCTCCTTTCCCAAATGGTTTTATAATATACAGGATTTATTTATTAATCTTATTCAAACTACTGTTCTGTTGACTTAATAGGAAGCTTCCTTTGAATACCTTCACAATGAAGCAGAGCGTCTTCTGCTGGAAGCCATGGATGAACTGGAGGTGGCTTTCAACAACACAACTGTGAGGACGGACTGTAACCACATCTTCCTCAACTTTGTCCCTACAGTCATCATGGACCCATCAAAGGTTTGTCAAACATTTGACACGCAGCACAGATTATCATAAGCGCATTTGCTACTTAGTAATTTAATTCCGTACAAACGTCAGATCGAGGAGTCTGTGCGCTCCATGGTGATGCGCTATGGCAGCCGTCTTTGGAAGCTTCGCGTCCTGCAAGCTGAACTAAAAATCAACATCCGCCTGACTCCGACGGGAAAGCAAATTCCTATCCGGCTCTTCCTAACTAATGAGTCAGGCTACTACCTGGATATCAGTCTGTACAAGGAGGTCACCGACTCCCGAACGGGACAGGTGGGGCCCAAAGATCGACAGGTGGGGCACTCATCCACTTTTCATCTCATCCTCTTTTTATTGTCCAGTCTTGGGCAAGGGACTACAAATTATTTCTAGAAGGCTATGGTTCTGGTTGCACTTTGTGAGTAAAGATTTTAAAAAATATATATATTTTAAAAAGTCACTTTTTAGATTTATGACAATTCAGAGGGGATCCTCTATTTGGTTTTGTGCCCTTTGCCTGGTGGACAATTTTTTGTGTTATTTTGCTTCCTGCAGCAGATGAGGTAAGACTTTTGCTTCATCCAGTCATTGGGTCATCATCCTTTCATCCCTGTAATTCATTCATTAACTTCATGTTAAAAAGAAAACGACTAAATCCATATTAAACCATCACCAAACATTTACTTTGGTTCACATTTCCATTTATTTATTTTTTTCAGAGGGTTTGGGGGGGTTGGTTATCCATTGATTTCTTCATGTATTCCTTCTACATGCCTTAGGTTACTATTTTGTTTTTTAATTGAAGATTGGAGAAACTCATGAGAGATCAGTAAAATTTAAATAGGAACCAATCTTTTACAGTTTGAGTATGTCAAAGCCTTAAAAAAGGAGAATATTGTCTTTATTCAGCCAATCAGTTTCTTTATCAGTTTTGTTTTACAGAATAAGAAATACATTGTGGTGCTGGATGCTGTACGATAGATCAATACCTATTATCTAATATAAAATTTATAATTTCGCTAAACTCTTACCCAGAACCGCACTTCGTTGTAGGCAGAAGGCAGAAGGCAGAGGAAAGGCTTTAACTGCTCAACCTCTCACGGCTTAGCTAAGAAAGATTTGTGGAATCAACTGACTCACTCGCTCTTTGGTTACCTAGCAACAGTGTAAGTAACATGCCAGCAGCAGTTTCATGTTCGCCCTCAACATATTCGGCCATACTTCACTCCTCTGATATCCGCGCGTGCTCAAGCCGACGTCGTAAAGAGAACGTCGTAGGTCCATAAGCCAACGTCCGAGAGACACGTTGTCGCAAAGGTATTTTTTTTTCTTAAGACTGCGGACGTGTACTCGGTGTCGGACTGTGTTCACATCGAAAATGTTTGCGAATTGCGGCACCGAGCTCACCATGTTGAGAGTCAGCTTTGCGTGACTGCTGCTCTCTGTGCAGCGCCGACAGTTGTACGGTGTCTGGTGGAGAAGAAAGAGATCTAGACGCCCGACTAGCTCATCAAACTTGCTAGTATCCATTATGATTGTGGGAAATGAAGGACTTGTAAGAAAATGTAAGCTTGAAATCACCGTCCACCGACAGTGCCCGCGGAGTCTGCGTGGTATGCGGAGTATGTGGAGTGGAAGTCGTTTCATATTGTTCCACCATTCGGCGCTTTTGAAAGTTCGCGATGAGCGCGCGAGATCCAAGACGGTGTTCCGTCAGATCAGCGTCCGCTGTCAGATCGTCATACGCTTAGCACGAACTGATGGCTATATCTATCAGACAAGTATACACTGTCATTACCATATGATTTTTATTTAATCAGCAACATAGAATCATGACGTAGATCGTCATACACTTTGCTATTAACAGCCGTGTGACATCCTGACTTAGCGGTTAAGTGGGTTATAGAGTTTTACCCACTTGTAGGTGTGTTGTAGTTGACTGCAGCTGCAGCTAGACCCTGCTTTAAATCCACGTTGAAACCACGACAATGCATGTTTATATATCTAGTTATCACTGAAAACAATTTAATGACTTATTTTCGTCACAACTTTTCGCGTATGCTGAACTGACAGCTCCTCTGACTGTCGGACTTCTTAATGCGCATGCGTACTCACTGCACGCCTGGATTAGTACACCGGCGCTATGGCGTTTATAGTAATGCGGACGCCGGAAACGTTTCTGTCGTCGGCGCTTTTGGTGCCCGCTGCCATGCGCCCGGTTCAAAGCGTCAACTCTGAATCTGGCTTTACTGCGTAGAAAAATAACTAAAACAAAAACGTCTCTGTGTAATGAAAGGAAAATGATCAAAACGGCTTAAGAGGACATTGTGGTTAAAAGAGGAAGGGTCACGTCAGTAGTTTGGGAGTATTTTGGATACTTGAAACAAAAAAAAGTAATCAATAATTATCGATATGAAATTACATGAAGTCTTTATTTTACATGTAAAATGTCAAAGAAAAATAAAATGGAAGATGACAAAAATACATCAGAAAATGAATCAAATGAGAAAACAAAACTTTCATATCCAGTCCAAAAAAGAGTAGGAAAAAGACAAAAATAATTAATTCCTTTGAAATGCTTATTGTAATACTTTTTCAGCCATATTGCCCAGTCTTCTAATTACTTCTGTCCTATAACTTGGAGGATTCCACTGCACAATTTTCAGTGATGCAGAGAGACAAAAAGTTCTAAGTTCTTTTTGTTGTTGTTCAGACTTTACTTAACTGGAATTGACGGGTTGGACCTCTTACAAAGTTGGTTAATATAAATTAATCGGATTTCTGATTTCTGCATCTCTGCTTTTTCATTAAATTTAAGGGGATCACTGTTTATAGTTGCAATAGAAATTAACTACGAATGTGATGTCAGTGGTACTGTGATATGTCATAATCATTAAATAATTGTTTTATTTTTTCCATTTTAATCCCAAGTTTGAAGACAACAGTGCATAAGTAAATTGGCTAATTTTATAATTTGTCTTTCCAGATTATGTTCCAGGCATATGGTGACAAACAAGGCCCCTTGCATGGCATGCTAATCAATACGCCTTACGTGACCAAGGACCTGTTACAGTCCAAGCGCTTCCAGGCTCAATCTTTGGGCACCACATATGTCTACGACTTTCCTGAAATGTTCAGACAGGTATTGAACAGAAACTTGATTCTTTTTAAAAATGTTGCATATTTCTTAATGCCCATTTCTGTCTTTTTGTTATCGCCTAGTCTTTGAAAAAGCTGTGGAACTCTAGTCAGGCCTATGCTTTGCTACCTGAATGCCCGCCTCCTCCTGAGCTCCTCACCTTCACCGAGCTGGTTCTGGATGCACAGGGTCAGCTGGTGCAGATGAACAGACTCCCTGGAGGAAATGAGGTCAGTGAGTTAAGCTGCATAGACGAACACATACAATAAAAACGGAAGTTTTTCTGTCAATATTTTGACATATATTTCTAAGTATGTAATTCATGATTTCCTCTGTAGGTGTCTCTGTTGCTTTGGCTGTCTGTTTGAGTTGTTGTCAGGCACTTTCTTCCCTGCAAAGCTCAGGATTTTAGTCTATAAAGTCAGAACTTTTTCAGAAGATTGCATTTATATCAAGCAAAAAAACAAATATTAACAATTTATATAAAATCCTGTGTCCAGTTTTGTAGCTTCTTTTCTAATCAGTCTTAAAACAAATCTTAAATCTTAAAATTTTGTATTCATAATATGTTTTTTTTTTCCCCCTTTATCACTCTAAATTGTCTAATTGTCTGTGCAGATTGGCATGGTGGCGTGGCGGATGACTCTGCGAACCCCCGAGTATCCAGCAGGACGTGAGATCATAGTCATAAGCAATGATATCACTCACAAGATAGGCTCATTTGGACCTCAGGAGGACGTTCTGTTTCTGCGAGCTTCCGAGATGGCGAGGGAGAGCGGCATCCCTCGCATCTACATCGCAGCAAACAGCGGCGCCCGCATCGGCCTGGCGGAGGAGATCCGACACATGTTCCATGTGGCCTGGCAGGATCCAGCTGATCCATACAAGGTCAGGAAATGTTTCAGACATCATAAACCAATGCAGGGTTGTTGGGTGTTTTTAAAATCTATGGGTAATCTGCGGAGAGTATTATTTATTTGCAAAAACAAATGTAGTTTTCTTCTTCTTACAAGATTTTCCTGTTTTATAAGGGGAAAAGTCATCTGTATTTCCACAACTTCATTTCAAAAATCCATATTATTTGTTTTCTATCAACATTTCTGTCTATTTATGTTTAATTTACTATGAGTTCTCTATTCTCTGCAGGGTTTCAAGTATCTGTACCTCACACCTCAGGACTACAAAAAGGTCTCAGCTCTTAACTCTGTACATTGTGAACATGTGGAAGACGAAGGAGAATCGAGGTAATATTTGCTGGGTTTTTTTTGTTGTTTTTATAACAACAAAATCTTGCTACAGAATGTGAGAAATATGCATCGTTCTGTTGAAATTGTGTAAAATTCACAAAGTCTGCCGGTCACATTTGGTTTGGATGTAAACTGTAGATTCTGTCATTCAGGTACAAGATCACTGACATTATTGGAAAGGAGGAGGGGCTTGGTGTGGAGAACCTGAGGGGATCTGGAATGATTGCTGGAGAATCTTCTTTAGCTTATGACGAGATCATCACCATGAATCTGGTAAGACTAAAGCACACATGTTTAACTTGAGCGAAGGCTTGCGTCCTACCTCAAAGTTCTGTGGGTTTCATTGGGATTTCATGTGATGACAAACACAAGGTATATAGCTGTAAAATGGAAGGAAAATGTCCGTGTGTATAAATCTGAAAAGTGTGGCCAACATTTCACTTGGTACCGAAATAAAATCCAGTGCAGCCAATTGCTTTCAGAAGTCATTTAATTAATCAGCTCCTACATGATATTGTCGTGTTTTTTTCTTTTTCTTTTTCTTTTTTATTGTGGCAGCCTAAAAATGACTGATTTGTTACGTTTACGATTTCCTATTACGATTTGTTACGTTTTTCAAAATGTTGCAATCAAAATTGCAAATGTTATTGCAAAACTTTATTTTTACCATAACTTGATCTTACAAAAAAAGTTTAAATTGCTGCACATAACCTTCCCAAAAAAGACAAGATTTTAACATACCTAAAATTTAAAGTGCAATTAACATTTGCACGTTCCTTCTTGAAATAGCATCCTTAGGACACATAAAATCCTGGCCTGTGCAGTTGTGAACATGCAAAAGAAGAATTAAATATTGATAATTTAACTTAACATGAACTGTATACACGGTATAGGCAAATACTACAGAACATCTCAAAACGTTTTTAACCGTTTAGCATCATATATGATTTCATGTTGTAGGTTTGGCTTTCCAGAGATGTCCTAAAACAGGAAGTTAAATTAGAGTGGGGCTAAAAGGACTGCTCCAAATTCAGCCCTGGTGCAATGATTGGTCAGAAAAGACAAAAATACAGAAAATGCTACCGTGATTGGTCAGACTTGCGGCAGAGTCGCGATGACTGAATTTGTATTAACAGTTGGAATCTCAAATTCCTAGAGGGACTAATTATTAATTAAATGGTGTTGAAAGATAATGGTAGTGGTGGCATCACGATGGTTTGGGAGACTTAACAGACTTGGAAATTAAACCTGCAGCCAGAGAGACAATGTAGCAATTTAAATCAAAGCATATGCATGTCTTAAAGTGAACATATGCCACAAGACTTGCAGCTGTATGCATCTAAAGGTGATTCTGCATAGCATTGACTCAGAGGGTCTAAATACAAATTCACATCACACTTTTTAGATTTTTATTTGGTAAAAAAAAGTTAAAATGTATATGCTTTTGTTCTGTTTCATATATATACTATACTCTGGTTTGGTATATCACATAAAATCCCAAGAAAACATATTGAAGTTTGTGGTGTGAACATGACAAAATGTGAAACAGTTCAAGCCTTGAAAATATCTGATATTTTAGGACGCTTGTCTCCCAGGTCACATGTCGAGCCATCGGCATCGGAGCCTATCTGGTGAGGCTTGGACAGAGAACTATCCAGGTGGACAACTCTCACATCATCCTCACTGGAGCTGGGGCGCTCAACAAGGTAAAATGAGCTCAAATGCGCAATCTGTGTTTCGGCATAGAGACAATTTACTTTTTTTGTTAGTGGAATCAGTGTGAGCACCAAATGAGCTGTACCTTAAATTAGCACCAATAATGAATCTGCATTTTAATGAGGAAAATCTCTTAAAGGATTTACTAGTTGACTATTAAAATTTAAAGCCATTAAGGAGAGAAGTTCAAATAAGTGTTAGTGAAACACTTTTTTTTTAAAACCTGCTTTGCGATATAATGAAGAAATCCTATAGAAGGACATGATTGGAGGAGGAAGGAGGTTTTTTTGTGTCAAAAAAGAGAAAAGGATTCTGCTCTGATTTTTTTTTTTTTTTTCGTGGCTTGTTCCGACTCGCTGATCCTGCAATTTTCAGGCTCGCTCCTCTCTGCTCTGCTCTGTTCTACAAGGATTCCCTTTCCGACGGCAGCCACGGGCCTGCCTGCCACTCAAAGCGGAATAATTGAAAGCGAACCATGAAGCTGTATTTGCATAGAAATAGAGTGACATGCCAGAGGCTGCAGTGCAGGACACCCATATCATTTGTTTTTAATCAAAATGAAAAGTTTTGCTGATGCAGATTGTTTTTCTGCACACAATTGATATGTGTGTTGGGGTGTGCGTGTGTGTGTGTGTCTGTACGCTTCATTGCCTCCTGCTGTCTTGCTTTCCATTCTCTGTCCTTGTCAGTGCATTAGGATGACTCCATTTCAAATTATATGACACGCTGCAACATGGTAAACCATGCAAATGGCCAAATGATGGCATACAAATATTCCTGGAAGCTCAGTTATTAGATCGCCCTGCTGTTTATCTCCATTTGTGGGAGCAGTGATTGTTATTTAAAAATATTTGCAGTCTAGATGATGTATATCTTAATGCAGTGCTGTAAAATAGTATTTTCCATTTTTGTTTTTGTCTCATTTAAAGACAAGAATAACCTGAATATGACTGACGGTTTCCAACTGAAGATCTCATTTACTGCTTAAAAAAAGTTCTACCTTAAACATAATAACTTGGGTTGTCATCAGTGACAGCAGCTAGTGTTTCTGTAAATGACGATGAGTATTTTTGCATCACTGGGGAGAAATTGGAGTGTCAAAGGCTCAGAAATCTTTTGTGATTTTTTTTTCTGCCTACTTTATGCTATCAGACAAGATGCACTTATTTTTTATTCTACACCTCAGACAGACGGTCATCAGACTCGGGCGTGGATTGGGAAATTCAGCCATTAAATTTAATCATAGTTTGTTCACTATTTAGGGAGATTAGAAAATTTGTGCCTAATGTGAGTTGTTCTTTTTCTTTGTTTGTTTTTTTTACTACAGAATTGGATCCAATTAAAGTAAATCTGTTTTACTTGAGGGTTTCTAAGTAAAACATATTTGTGGAAGCAGTTTATTTACTAACTTCAATGCAAAATGTAAATATTTTTTTGAACAGTTTTGCCTTAATTACTGCTGAGTATCTTGTTCTTCCAGCCAACGACCTCGTTTTAAATATATACTCCAGTTAACTCTAGTTTTAATCTAGAGTTTAAAACTCTAGATTTAAACATAGAGTTGTATATAAAGTTGACAGTCATTTCAATAATCGATTCATCATGATTATTCCAATTAATTGTTTCATCCCTGTCTGAAGATAAAATACGTTTCATGATCTGCAACATTTAAGCGCAACAAATAAACAAACCTGATCTGTAAGTAGTTAAAGTAGCAGTTATTGTTTTTTTTGTTGTTATTTTTAATGGAGCTGTATATTTAGCTTCCATTCAATTTTGAGGAAAGTGAGGAATCTCTAATCCGTCATGTGGATTCTTGGCTATTAGCTGAAACGTAATGGGGAGCAGCAGGCGGCCACCCGCAGATCATCATTTCATTAGCTGCTAGAAAACGCTCCGATTTTCATGGGGAGTGGAGAGTAACTACTACCACAAATACCCCAGTGAGCTGTTGCTACCAGTTGGCCTCGAGTTTTTCTCCTCCCAGTCATCCCACTCTGTCCCTCGTCCAATATCTCCTCCTCTTCCTCTCTCCGCCACGGAATCTTAATGAAGCAGGCGATGGCCAGAGGCTCAGAGGTTTTGTGTATGTCAAGGTGACTGTAATGTTTCTTGGGGCTGCCGCCTCTCCTGACAGCTTTAGGAGAGTGCCCCAGATTTGTGGCCAGATACATAACCATTAATGGTAATAAAGAAAGTAAATGATGGCTGAAAAGGTGAGAGCTGAGGGTAGGGATTGAGCTCCACTCTTGATTTTTATGGGAGCATGTCAGCGCCCAGCCACCTGTTCTGAGCTGCTTATCAAAATAGGGTGGGCTGACAGGGGAGACTTTATGACTTCACTTCACTTCCAACTTGCTCCTTTATGAAGCCTGTTTGCCGGTTACATCTGGACGATTCACAACTTGTCAACAAATACCATGCAAAACACCAAAATTAGTTTTTCATCATCTCTGAAAGTCCCGGGATAAGATGAGGCAGGATCTGTTTCTGAGACCACTGGCCTGTTCCTGCTGTGATGCTGTGCTTTCAAGCTTGTTTTCGCCCGTATTGACAAAGATGCTGTTCCTTGGAATGTCTTCATCTGTGTCAGATCTGATTAAACTCAGTTGAAAATACCTTCAGCTGTCAATGTTGGATATTTCTTTGAGAGCTTTTGGAAGAGGTTGTTATCAGTATCATGAGGTAATCATTACTTCACGATCTTTTCTAAGAAAAACTAGTTACGCTAACCTACATTTTTCTTAGAAAAGATTTGGGTTTTTCTAATTATTTTTTTTATTTTTATATGATCAAGAGAGAAGAAACAATTCCTATACCGTAAACATTTCCCACAACTGCAAAGGTCAATGTATTTTACTGGGATTTTAATATGATTTGCTGACTCAAAGTTGTGTGTCATTCTGAAGTGGAAGGAATTGGATCAATAATTTTACACATTTCAATCAAAATATGAAAATATTGGTCTTGGACTTTGACTGGGTCATTTTATCTCATGAACGTCCTGTGATGTAAATAACTTATTTGGCATTGTTTGACTAAAAGTGGAACCTTCACTCAAGTGTTGAAACTTTTTCCTTTTTATTTTTTGCAGCCTCCAACAGATTTTCTTCCAACATTACTCTGTTCAGGTTCCTATTATGCATTACTTTGTGTAGAACTATCACATAAAATCCCAAAAAACTGCAGTCATTTTACACTGAAAAAAAGTTTGAGTTAAACTCATTTAAAGTTTATACATACATTTATATTACCATTTATATTGTTCACCCTGTGAGCGATTTAAACCGGAAACAAGTTCCTTATTTGTGTGAACGTCTTGGCTAGTAAATCTCTTTCTGAATGCAATTCTGGGATTGAACCGATTTAAATGTTGTATTTTCCTTCTTAAATTCAACAATCATTTGTGTTTTCAGGTGCTAGGCAGAGAGGTGTACACCTCCAACAACCAACTGGGTGGAATTCAGATCATGCACAACAACGGTGTGACCCACAGTACTGTCTGCGATGACTTTGAGGGAGTCTTTAACTTGTTGCAGTGGCTGTCCTACATGCCCAAGGTAATCTTGCTCCTGTTGACTTTCACAACAGGAGTTGTGAAAGTTGTTAAAGAGCTGATCTATACATTTATAACATGTATGTTCCTTAGTGCACATCCAATCCAGTACCCATCATCAGTGCAAAGGATCCCATAGATCGTCTGGTGGAGTTTGTGCCGACCAAGACACCTTATGATCCTCGCTGGATGCTGGCAGGACGTCCTAGTCAAAGTAAGTCCCTTATGTCTCTGAAATAAAAAAAAATAGATAGTGCAGATAATGCCGATCTTACTAAAGAAAGTAAATATTTCAGACAAAAGTTAGAAGATATATTTAAGTCCATATCACCTAGCCCGTTTTTTCCTCATTCTGTTTATGTCTCAGTGGAAATCATGCTCCGTTACATGTGAGGCTTAGAATTTGGTAGTATTTACTCTTCTGGCTTCCAAGCTGTGATGATAAATATAACTTATCAATTTGATGTTGCTCCTCTAATTATTATTGCTGCTTTATCTGCAACTGATAAAAGTTGCAGTCTGATTCTCTGCATCTTTTGAAGCACACGTACAGATTTATCATTCCAGACGATGAGTTAAAGGTTGGAACAATTCATTAGAATATATAAAGGCTATTAAGTAAATAAAGTATTAGAGGCTAGGTCATCAGCAGAATGTGTGTAGTACATCTTACTCTGCAGGTTAAACAGTGGTGTAATTACAGAGGATTTGAGGTACGGTGTGGGAACTCTGTCAACTTCTCTGTTAGCGAGGAGTGGCGAGGCCTAATTGAATGGTAACCTCAAAGGCCGGGCATGTTCCTTGGAGTGTGCAAGCAGAAAAACCGCTGAGCTAGGCTGCTTCTACAGTCATCCATCATGGCCACTGCTAAGCACAGAGAAGGAACAAAATGAGACGAGACAGAATCCAGAAACAAGTTGAGGAAATAGAGGGAGAAGGGATAATCATGTAGCGATTGATTTGGCTGCTTTTGGTGTACCATTCACGTGAGGTCTGAATAAAGCTTTGTGCTTTGTCTTGATGCTCGTAACTCCTCTCTTTGTGAAGATCCAAAGGGTTCGTGGCAGAGTGGATTCTTTGACCAAGGCTCCTTCATGGAGATCATGCAGCCCTGGGCTCAGAGTGTGGTGGTGGGCAGAGCCAGGTATAATCAACACTCACAGAAACATTAGCTTTGTGAAATGTTTTGGGCGCTTCTTTGTGACTGTTTTCCTGTTTTTTGGGGGGGGTTCAGGTTGGGAGGGATACCTACTGGTGTTGTTGCTGTGGAAACCAGGACAGTGGAGCTGTCAATCCCAGCTGATCCAGCCAATTTGGACTCTGAGGCAAAGGTAAGATTCACTTTGAGTAAAAAGGTGCAGTGCCTCACCAGATGTTTCCATCCTTCCTTTCTTTCTTCCTTGTCTCCTTTCTGGCTTCATCCTTCACTCATCTCCTTTCTGATTTTCTTTCTTCCTTGCTTGGTCCCTTACACCTTTCCATCACGGTTTTCTTTCTGTCTTTCTGTTTCTGTTTGTCTTTCTTTCTATTACTTCCTCTATGTGTTTTTTTTACTCATTCTCTTTCCCTGTCTTTCCTTCCTTGTCTGTTTTTTTTTCTCCCATCATTCTTTCTTTACTCATTTGCTTCCTGGTTTCTTCCTTGTGAAAAAGTCTGCAATATTTACATAAAAAATGTGCAGTGGAAAAGCTCAAAGGATAAGAATACCTTGACTGGACGCTGTGTATTAGTATTAGAATACTAATTGTGGTACTGATGCTGAATATCCTGTTTTTCTATGTTTAGATTATCCAGCAGGCGGGACAGGTGTGGTTTCCAGATTCTGCTTTCAAAACAGCACAAGCCATCAAGGATCTGAACCGAGAGGGTTTACCTCTCATTGTGTTTTCCAACTGGAGAGGCTTTTCTGGGGGAATGAAAGGTATTTCTCCTCCTTGGTCATCTACCACTATGAGTAACAGTAAACCTTCTGTGATTTGACTTGAAACGATTCTTCCCAGACATGTACGACCAGGTGTTGAAGTTTGGAGCCTACATCGTGGACGGACTGAGGGAGTACAAGCAGCCTGTTCTAGTTTACATCCCCCCTCATGCGGAGCTGAGAGGAGGCTCCTGGGTGGTCATAGACCCCACCATAAACCCCCGTCACATGGAAATGTATGCCGACAAGGACAGCAGGTAAGTTCATAAAGCTGAAAGATATAAATTATTAACAGGGTTGCAAAAACTTACATCCCTTTTCAACTCTTTCACGTTTTGATATTTTACAGGACAATCAGAAATATCACCGGATTTAATGTGACAAACGGGGAGAGGACGCTTTTCTTCCTTATGCTTAAAAACTCTCTTTAAATAGATGCCGCAAAATACCAACCCAATCTTTGCAGCTTATTTGTTTAAAATCTTGAAAATTGCACATAATTTTCTATTGATTAAACGATCATCTTCTACTTTATGTTTTGCTCTATCGCATGAAATCGCAACATAATCTACTGACATTTGTGGTTGAAGTGGAAGTAAATTGGACTGAAAAGAATCTTAATTATTAACTTTATTGTGTCTCTTTTTCAGAGGTGGCGTGTTGGAGCCTGAAGGAACAGTGGAGATCAAGTTCAGAAAGAAGGACCTGGTGAAAACCATGAGGAGAGTAGATCCGGTCTACATGGGCTTGGCCGAGAGGCTTGGTGAGTCCTGCCATCTTTACACCTGATGCTTTTCCACTTGTAGCCCTTTTTTCAGTTCAGTGAGTTAGCCGTACATCAAGTGGGACTTGTGTGTGCTTTCCCCACCCTGCTTTATTTTGGTGTTGATTGTGTCATCTTCACTGCAGTCCCCCGGGAGATGTGTCAATCACAGCCCACTCGGATCAATCACCAACTCCCCGGTGCAGGCTATTGATTTTGGTTTGCTCTGATGCTGCGCTGGTTTGGCGCTTTAAGCAAAACATGATGGAATAAAGGTGGGCTTCTGGAGGGCTGGAGAGCTTACAGATTGGAATTGACAGAAATCAGCAAGGGGTTAGGGAGGGGGGAGGTTGGAGCTCCAAAACAAAATGCTGTTGATTCTTTAGCTTCATTCACATGGGGAACTTGAATTGATGGTAATGGGATAAGGAGATGAGGAAAGGTGAATACACACGGGGAGTTCTATTTGATTGTAGAATTTTTGTGTTTTAGATTCAAGCTTCACCTTTATTGGCTTTGGCAACAATGATTTATGCAGTGTTTATCAGCCACATTAAAGGATATTGGTGTTAATGAGTCAGTCTAAAAGTTATCAAGAATCTATTTGACTCTAATATGTCAAGAGGATGGTTATTCTAAAGGTCTAATTCTCATTTGTATGGTCTGATTTAAGTGGTTTATTAAAAGAGGCAAGCAAAACAAAGTCCAGAGTTTCCAAGCTACTTTGATAATCCAGCAGCCTTTGGTATTTGTTAAAAGTGAAGAACTTTTTTTTATTGTCTCAAACCATGCATCTCAGTTTTCCAGGTTTTCATACTAAAGAAGATTGAAAAAAGTCCTTTTGTTTCAAACAGAATTTAGAAATGTTAACTATGAGCTTGTGCTTCGATGAAAAGAGGGAAAGACGTTCAGCAAAGGAACCAGGATGAGAGTCGAATTCGGGACAGCCACACTGAGGTCAAACATGGTTTTCTACTGAGTACAACAATGCAGAGTCCAAACGCGACTACAAAAATGAGCAAAGAAAGTCAGAATTTCACTTTAACAACATAGCAGTTGGAGCGAGCGGCCTGCATACTGAGGCTATACACACTGCTTTATACGAACCCCTGGTGGCAGAGAGGCTTTTAGGTCAAAATGGGTAATGCAGTTAACCTACATTATGTAATATTTAAACGTTTTAGGTTAATCGGATGCTTTAATGTTGACAGCCATATATATAATGAATTACTATTCATAAAATTATTTTAAAGCATCTGTGATCAAATTTGTGTGGCTGCTGAATATCAAAGGTGATGATTTTTTTTCTGTTATTTTAATCATTAAACTAAGCAGTTCAAAGGTCTGAAAAAAACTTTTTTTTTTTTTTTTAAAGGAGAATTATGAACCACAATTTAATTTTGTCTATATCCTAAAATCCACTCTGACTGGGCAGAAGAGAAAAAGACTCTTTGGGTTTTCACCATTTTGCTTAAAATTGTGCCATTTGAATCTGAACAGGAACTCCAGAGCTGAGCCCCGCTGACCGCAAAGAGCTGGAGACCAAACTGAAGGAGCGAGAGGAGTTCCTGCTGCCCATCTACCATCAGGTGGCTGTGCAGTTCGCTGACCTCCACGACACGCCGGGCCGCATGCAGGAGAAGGGCGTGATCACGGTGAGAGCCCAGACCTCCATTTGTTCATGTGTGGCGTCAGTGGGAGCGTGTAGTAAGTGAATCACCTGAAAAGCCCCCAGGGCAGCATCGGTCTAGCTGCTGCTGCACCTGTCCAGTGAATAATGTTTGGTCTTACCAAGCTGGGCGACTTGTCTTCATAATTATCTTCTGATGACCCTGGTCAATCATCTCACCTAGTATAGAGCAGCCTGAGGCAGGCCTCAGCTCATTCTGCACCTCCACAGTCCCATCCCTCACACACACATACACTCTTTGCTCACATTACCAGAAGGGTGTTTCACAGATGGATGGTTGCCAGTGTTTTATTACACACAGAATTCACCCAAGAAGATTATTATTTGAACTCGACTCCATGTTTACCTTAGTCTGCCTAGAGAAATCTGTGATTGAGTCTTTGACTGAATGTGATCACTCAACTCAGAGGTCTGCATTTCTTTGATAAACATTAAGAAAATGTCCCGCAAGTTTTATACTTTATTTTTTAAAAAACAACTAATAAATAACCTAATTTTTTAAATTATTATCTATTAGTCTTATGTAGTCCAACAGAAACCTTGGGATATTCCACTTTTCAGACTTTGAGTTTTTCCTAGTCCTCTCCAATGTAAAATGCAGAACACTTTATGAAATTGTAAACACATGAGACTATCTATAGTATCTAAAAGTCATATTTTGATACTTAATGCCCTCTCTTTGCCCCTTTTTCCCCACTCAGGATATCCTGGAATGGCAAACTTCCCGTCAGTTCTTCTACTGGCGTCTGAGGCGCCTGCTGCTTGAGGACACAGTAAAGAGGAAAATCCAGGCGGCCAACAGTGAGCTGACAGACGGCCAGATTCAGGCGATGCTGCGGCGCTGGTTTGTGGAGGCAGAGGGGACTGTGAAGGTAAAAGCCTAGTATAGGCGTGAGCCCCAGCTGATTTTGGAAGTAAAGTATGAAAAAGTCTTTTTCTTATTCTGATTAATGGAGTCAGAATATCAAGAAAAGAACTATTCAAAAAGTACAATTTTGCTAGCCTGTGGGGATGGTGTTTTTCAAGTCATGCTCAGCATTTTGTAGATGTTCACTGACAAACTTCAAATAGGATTTTACATGCACCTTTGTTAAAGCAGGAGTCTGCAGGATTTCGACAGTAGAATAAAAATGGCTAGGACAGGTTTTCCTAGCCACCAGTTTTTTAGTTTCATTTTATAAGCTTACTTCTGGAATTTTCAAAAATATATATATTCTCTCTGTATTAAGATGAAACTGGCAAAACTGTTTGCTAAATTATCAAGTGATCAAACCGAATTCCCACCAACATGGACATGTTTTTATGCATTTATAAGGAAACTCGGCTAATTCTGACCATATTAAAAGAGTATTTTATTTGGAAAATTTGGTCTCTTATTCCGCTACCCATTATCTGTGTTTAGAGTTATCTCTCACTTGAAATGAGCCAGTTGTCCAGCATCTGTAGGTTGCTGTGTGAGAGACTCTGTGGAAAGCCAGCCGACTCACATCCGGGTCAGCCACAGCAGCAGCCTTAATAGACCTCATGAAGGGAAACATCAGACGAAATGGGCCGGTGCTTATCACCAAATAATCAGCCGCAACAGATTGGTCAATAAACTAAAACATCCCTCAAAGATCCTGAAACGGCGCTTCCCTCCTGGGCCGGTCTGGGTTTCAGACGAGCAGCTGCTGCTGTGACGGGAGCCAGCTCCGCGGCGGCGATCGCTCAAGAAAAAGGCCTTGTTAGCTCATACGTTACTCCGGTCCCGCCCGCCTGTCTTAAGCCACAATTAATCACGGCCCTGGCACGCACAGATAGGAGAGCAACACACTGTTTCTTAATTAAAAGCAAACAGATTAAAAATGATTAATAAGGGCATTAAATGTTCTCGTGGACCTCAAGCAGGACTGCTCAGGAGCAGCAAGAGCCTATTAAGGCCTCCCTCCCCCCAAATCTTTGCTAAGCCCTGCAGCCTGGCTTTGTTTGGGAGCAGAAATAACTGCACTTATGAATGCTAATTTTTTTTTTTGACCAGACCAGTCAACAAGAAATGAAGACTTTACATTTTTTGCTGTTATTAATATTTATTTGTTCCTTCAGGAGGTGCTATAGTTTTTACTCATTATCTTTATATATATAAACTGAAATGACCCTTTTCTTATCCTTGTCACCACCTAAGGGAAAAAAAAAAAAAAAAAAATATATATATATATATATATATATATATATATATATATAGAATGTGGATGGATTTTATTTTATTTATTTATTTATTTTTGCAAATATAAAGCTGAAACATTTGGCAGTTGAAAACAGCCCCTTTTATAGATATTCCTAACATAAAACTGAACTCCAAATCACTTTATTGGCAAATAAATTCAAACTATATGTAATTTAATCTTGAGCTTGAAACACTGTCCCAATGGAGAAACACGATAACGGCAGAATCATGCTGTGATTATGCTTTTCTTCAACTGCTTAAAATTGATGGGAGGATTGGCCTACAAACCATAATGGCATGGATTTGAACAAGTCATATTCATTTCTTGCATGGCCCAGTCAAAGTCCAGCTCTAAATCCCATTGAGAATCTGTCACAAGACTTGAAAATTGATATTTATTGATGCTTGTTATTGAATCTGATTGACTGAACTATTTTAGAAAGGAAAAATATATATATTATTCATTCTCTTTTTTTTTCTTCTTTTTTATTTTGCTCAGGCGTATCTGTGGGACAACAATGAAGAAGTGGTGGCCTGGCTGGAGAGGCAGCTAGCCGAAGAAGAGGGCGCCAGGTCCGTCATCGACGAGAACATCAAGTACATCCGGCGGGATCACCTCCTCAAGCAGATTCGCAGGTGATGACTCGCCCGATTCTGCTCTAGAAATTAGTTAAAGACGTGACGTCGTTTGAGCTAAAGCCGTTTTTTCTTCCAGCCTCGTGCAAGCCAATCCAGAGGTGGCTATGGACTCTATCGTGCACATGACCCAGCACATCTCCGCCACGCAGAGAGCTGAGGTTGTGCGGATCCTGTCCACCATGGAGGCGTCTACCTCGTCCTAACAGGAGCCCCGTCTTCGTCTTGCTCTCTGTTGCAGCTGTGGGAGAAATGACTCTGAGCTGGAAACACTGGACCAGAGGAGCCGGGTTGATGCAACGGCCAATACGGGACTGCTGATGAAACGTTGGCAATGATTCTCGCACAGCAAGACGGTAGATAGTTGACATTAGCTCTAAAATTTTGTAAATTGTCTTTCCTAAGTCTTAAGTGTTTGCGTAAGTTGATTTTCAAGTGCAATCTTAAGAGAATTGACAATGTAGAAATAGCAGGTGATTAATATTTAATGTTTAGGGTTTGTTTATGGATGGATTTTGTCCTTTGATAACAATCAGTGGCCTCCATCCTTTTGATCTGAAGCGTTCACATTAATATATAAGTATGTATTTTTGAAAAAAGCAATACTGCTGTTTGAAAAGCACCTTGGTTTGTGACATATGCTTGTGAAGGTTTACAAGTGTTTTGATGACCAGCTCAACAATGACAACGCGTCGCCTGGGGAGTTGACCAAAAAGGAGTTTTCACTCTGCTAAATAAAAAGCACTTAGTTACTGAACAAAGACGGGGGGAAACGCCAAAGCAGATTTGGCCGGGGAAGCCCAGCGGGGAGCGGGACGAGGTCCCTTTTAGACCCCGACTGTTTCACAGTTACCCTGCGGTGAGCGGTGGGCAGCTTGCCTCATAACAAAACCACAGCTGTCCCTTCTGTTCTCACCCACACACGCTGCTTAACAGGCACTTTAGTGCTTACTGTTCCCCTCACACTGCACCGAGAACCGCGCCCGCGCAGGACTCTCTCGTGGACGAACGCGCACGCACAAAGTGGCACAAACTCTGCCGCACAGAGTGGATAAAAGCTTAAAACACAAATCGGTAATGGCTCAGTTGAAAGAGAAAGCAAAAGGAAGTGTGTTTGAAGGGATTAGCTTGAGGTTTTTAGCCAAAGATGTCAGTTTGAATTTAGGACAGATAGGTAGCCAAATCAAGAAATGTCTTAGAAATAACAAATGCTGCTGTTTACTTTATTCGACATGTTACACGTCTGATGTTTAAATGTGACCCGCAAACACTTTTCTGTCTTGTTAATGAATGAATTGTTACTGATTGTTAATGTTCTTGTAAGCGCCGTGGGAATCACATATGACTTGAGTTTGCGTCTGAATCTCTCTTTGAAAGGAGAACATAATACTAGCTAAACGGCTCTATTATGATGAATTCAGCTTTAGAAGTTTGTGTCATTTTTGCTCCGTTGAAATCTTTACTCCTGCATGGATCAGTTCTGTGCCTTGAGTTCCGTCATTTACATATTCTCTGACCAGATGTTTTACATGTAACCGTTTACCTACAGACATGGAGAAGAACTTACAGTGATGAACTCTAAACGTGTCTGCAAACTGAATAAAACTTTACCAATTCCCGTTTGTTTTTATTGCAAACTTAACATTTTGATTTGTATTCCTTCAAACTTCAACTGAACCTTTGTGTTTTAATGGAATTTTACACAATTGACCACTAGCACATTGAGCAGCACATACATGAGTTTGATTAACAGCACCTAGATATTCCCCATGGCTCTGATTGGTTGTTTCGTTTCAGACTTATCTGATTTATCCTGATGGCAGTAGTTGTTTTTTTTTTTGTTTGATTATTTTTCAGATTATTTTTTGTTACACTCACAATATAGTGAGTTTTAACAAATATGTAAAAAAAAGTTACATACTGCAGCCTTAGGGCTTTATTTCAATAGCATAATAAAATTTAAAAGTTTTAAGGAATATTAATATATTTGCAGAGCGTTTGGAGGTTTCAAAAAATGCCTCACTAATTTAATTTGACAAATACGTTCATATATTGATGATTTGTGGAACAGATAAGCACATCACAGGAAGTCTCATTAATTTTTTCCAGTCAGGAACAAAGTCCGTCACTCCAGAGAGACTTTTCTCCTGATTACTGGAAAATGATAGTCTTCCTGTCCCTCACACCACAGATTATTAAAGTGGCGTTTTGTTTCTGGGTTTTAAACTTCAACAGTATTAAGAAGGATGAAGCAGATCAAACAAATATTGAGGGATCTATCATCCGTTTCCCCCATCCCCCCCTATGTCTGATTCTTTTAAATCATCCCCTTGGCTCTGTCAACTCTATTACCATCCAACCAACAAATATGTAAGACAAATTGAGTTGCATGCACCCAATACCCACCACAATTATAGAAGGCCCAATAAGAAAATGAGTCATTTGGAAGTATAATTGGAAATGTTCTTTGCTTGGTCTCCCTGGTTTCCCAGAGGGCTCTCCTCATTTGGTGGCATGCAAGGCTGGCTAATTCAGCTTTTAATCACTGACAAACTGCAGAATCAGGTTAGTCCTGAGCCAATCAAAAGACGCGCAGAGTTTGGTAAAACTTGCAGGGAGCTGCTTAATGTCTTTAAACTTGTTAACCATCTGGACCCAGAGCGCCGAATTTGCTTTTTGTCACATCATCACTCCACATCAGCTTCACTGGCTCTGAAGCGCTTAATGTTACAGTAAAAGATCCAGTTTAAATGGCTCATTTTATATATATATATATATATATATATATATATATATATATATATATATCAAAAGGCTAAAGTCCCAGCAGTGACTGCCAGTTTCGGGCACAAACCTTCTCAACAACTCTACGCAGAAACAGAGAGAAATCCTAATGAAAAAAAGGGGAGGAAAAAAATCAGCATCTGCGTTGAAACTGAAATGGACGCCTTAATATAGCGCAGAGGGGGAGACATTATCACGCATCTGAGGCACCCATAATTCCACATTCACGCGTCTCAATGACTTGACAGCACTTGAGAGACAAAGCCTGTGACCCAGTTGCAGGATTCCAATTAGCAGGGTGTATGCAACAGTTGATATGAAAGGAGAACAGGGTCTTTACAGAGCCCCAGGGCTGTCTGATTACTGCCTGAAAACACAAGTCTTTTGCCCGTGACAAAGGCTGGAGTGACACAGAGGGAGCGCCAGGACTCAGCTGCTCTACAGGCTGAGGATTCTGAAGAGCTCATCTCATCTCATCTAAAGCCCGCACTGCCAGGCTTTTTACATTTCAACTAGAGTTAAAGTGCGGAGCGGCGGCCCGGCTGCTAAGATGCTTTTCAGACATGTCCAGTGGGTGAAGTGGTAGATTTTTCCTGCCAGACTCGGGTCAAATGAATGACCTCTAACTCAAAATACTGTAAAGTCAAAAAGAAACTGCAATTTTTTTCATTTTATGTTCTAAAGTTTTACATAAGAGAACATGGTAAAAATCCACTGATCTTTACTGGGCTCTAAAAATAACTATATTTAACTTCAACTATGCAAAAACATGCAACAGACTCCATGTTTTCATTACTTATTAAATGAAGATGAAGTGGTTGTTTTCTGTTGATGGGCCTCTCGCAGCGTTTTGGGGGAATTTTGACCCACTCTTTCCATCAGTGGAAAGAGTGGGTCACACACACTTTTCAGACCATAGCTATCAACCCAAGTTGAGGCCAAGTCACTAAAACAATTTCCAACCATTCTGCAGACATGTAAGTATGTGCAAAATTGCACATATTTACATTAAATATGTACCAATTTTCCAAACTGTTGAACATTTGACTCTCCACTATTTCACTGGTGAACGTGCCCAAACCATCACCCCTCCATCTTCAGCGTAGTGGTGCCATGTCGTTTTAACTACAAAAGATTCATTTCCTATGAGGTTCACTTCTGGGAAAGTGGCATCCATCTTTACTGGGATCTGCCTCATTCCCATTCCCAAAATGATGGGAAGCAACAGTCGCTTTTCGAAGTTCATTGCTGTTGCCCTTCCATCTTGGCATTGTGTAAACACACACCTGTATGCTCAGCAGACTAAAAAGGTGCTGGAACTCCTGCCTTTTTAGCTGTGGTCACACGTTCTTATGACCAAACGGTGAACTGCATTCATTTGCCATGTCTGATCCCATTTTTCAGAGATTTGTGTGCATAAATATTGGCTAAAAATCATTGAGCTGCTACTTCTCCTCTTTCATTTCCATTTTTCCTTTTTGCTTTGATGATCAAAAATACCTGCTGAAGTTCTTCTTTTGTTTGTTTTTTGTGCACTTCGCGTTAAACGTCAACAACTGTGGCACCTTGTCAATACCTGATATTTTTTGGTTTTTTTCTGGTCTGACACATTTTTGACAATCAACAAAACAGTTTCCAAAAGTTTCCACATTTAGACTGAGACTTCTTGAGTATCTGAATTTCATTCTATTTGCTGTATTTGTCCAAAAAATGTTAGCATTTAAAAAGAAATATCTTAGCTCTGCATCTCAGCATTTTGTTACAGTGTAATTTGAAAACATAAACGACTTTTCCTTGGCAGGTTAATCTATTGAAAGCTGATTTATGTGGAACTTGAACTTTATGGAACAAAATAAATCCCAGAAAGAACCTAAAACTTGATGAAGGCAACTTATCTGTGGTAAATTGTTGGATTCTTTAACAGGATTTCCACAGTGAAAGCAGGGAACAAATAAGACAGACATTATGAACTCTTAGAAAGTTGATAGATGTAATGAGCAAAGAATGCTGAAACTGAAGCAAAGCTTTTTCATCTGGAAAATGACCTTTTATGATTGATGTACCTACAAGTGGGACTCAGAAAACCTTCAAATTATAGATCTAAAAATTTTTTTTAAAGAAATAAATCCTTGTATCTTCCCTGCATGGATGTCAGAGTGCAGAGAAAACCTCTAGGAGCAGAGGCAGCCTGTCAAACAGATGCAGCGGTTAAAGATTAACACACCCTCCAACCATCATCGCCACCTAATGCACACATTTTCAGTCAGCAGGCGCTAAGCAAATATTAGAAGAACACAAATGGCAAAGGAGAATATTCACAAGTAAAATAAAAAAAAGTATTGGACAGGAAAAAGAGGAAGAAGACAAACTCTAGAGTTTAACAAAAGTGCAAAAAAAAAAGAAAAATGTTTTAATCGCCTCGACTAAAACGGAATAAAGGGTTCCTCATTTATTTATTTTCAAATTAAGTTTCCAGCAGAACACAAAGTCTGGCCTCCCGTTCTCTTATATTACACTTTTCCACTGTCCATGCGGGTGTCGGTATTTAATATTAAACGTGATAAATGTAGCAGATCCAACATGAACCATTATATGCAAAGAAGCTCCTGTGTGTACTGCAGACCAGGTGAAGCTGCAGCCTGTGTCGTTCGGTTCCCCCTGCATTCCCATCCCCTCTCCTCCCAGCATTAACATTCATGGAGTCAGTGGAGTGTGGCGAGCCGCATACATCGAACCGACCACGAGATGCAGCATGATGTGTGTGTGTGTGTGTGTGTGTGTGCGTGTGTGTGCGTGTGTGTGTGTGTGTGTGTTGGCTTTCCTGAATGTGGGTGGCAAAAAAATGAGGGGGGAGGGCTGCAGAGGAATGATGTTGAAGGTTGCCCAATGTTGGATGGTGGAAAGGTCAGCAACCAAAGTGCCACGCCTTTACGGTCATAGATCACAATTATCACTGGGGGTCATTGAGCGCTGCAGGAATTATGGGAGCAGGGACAGGTTCACGCCGGAAGAGCGGGCAAGGCCAGGTTAGCTGCTCTTACTGGGTCTTGAAGTAAATGTCAGGAAAAATATGACTCCAGCCGTAGCGGCGGCAAACCTCTAGGGAGGGAGAGGAGAAGTTGTTCTGGTGGTCTACAACCTAGAGCCACATTACATAAAATATTCCTCTGAATTTTTTATTTATTTATTTTTTGGTAAAACAATGACTTGACTTTTAGTGCAAGTGAGATGCATATATTTCTAAATGTGCACCCAAATAAATGCAAAGTTGCAAAGTTGTTTTGTCTCTGCAAAATAGAACATTAAAGAAAACCAAACACATACAGAGTCGGGACTGTGGAGATAATTTTACCTCTAAATCTACCAATCAGAGATTTCTGTAGACTCTCAGTTTAAGTTTTTTATGAGTTCAAGTCTTGACTTCAGGAAGCGTTCTCCATAAAATGTAAGCGTTACCAGCGCATCAGCAGAGCGTAGAAAGTCGAGATCACGTGGAAGTGTTCGCTTGCCGGTTTGTCGTCGCCTCAGTGAAATGAATGGATTGGTGACCGCGTCCTCTTTCTTTGAAGGACAGAAGCATCCAGACAGAGAAATCACTTTGCTTGATGGCACGTCTGCCTTTGTCATGTAGCAACCTTTGAAGGTTCTCAGAAACTTGTACCATTTCATAAAAACATGTAAGAGTAGAATTAGTGCAAACGATGGGATACGAATGAATATGAATGCATGAATGAATGAATGAATAAATGAATGGGATGATGGATGGAGCTTAATGCAGGACAATGCTGTAAGGTAAATCGGCAGGATTTACCTTACAACAGAATAATGCCTTTGAACATAAAGCCAAATCTCCAATGCAATAATTCAGTTCAGTATAGTCACGAGCTAGAATGGCCTAGTTAAAGTTCCGTTCTAAACTGTATGGAGCAAGAGATGGACCTGTTTTTCAAAGAAGACTTGGTCTCTTGATGTGCACATCTGGTAGAGATATGCCCCAAAAAAGACTTGTGATGGAATGAAAGTAACAGCTGGTTCCACAAATGATCAACTCAGAGGTTCTGTGTACAAATGCACACATTTAATTTTATTATTTTAAACTGCAAAACATCACCCATCAATTTTATTCTACTTTATCATGCACCACTTTGTCTCAATAAAATTCCTTTCTATTTGGACAAAATGAAACATAAATGTTGCCTGAATATTTCATGTATCCACTGTGTAGATATTTGCTCCAATAAACATCCGGGCCGGTGAACAAGATGGACATCATTTTCTTCAGGTCAGGGAAACTCTGTGCTAAAGTGACAGAAAAAATAGTAGAGGGAAGTGTGGGCTACCACCCAGATTCCTGCACCTTCGTCCTGCTCTTTCATCCCATTACACACATTATAGCAGAATAGCTTCTCCCCCCCCCCATCACATAAACATAAACAGTACATGCTTGGATGCAAATGAGAAAAGCATAGAGTCTTCCCGGGTTGTCTCTTTGTCTTATAGCGATTCAGTTGGTAAAAGTAGAAAAAAAAACATCTGATGAAGCCACAAATGTTTCAGAGAACTGCTTTTGTGTAGATGTGAGGCATCTTTCTGTTTGCTGCTTAAGGCAAACCTATAAGAGGAAAGGGCATAAATTGCTAATTTCATGGATTAGCGGTGACAATGATTGCAATCACATTATCTGACGGGCAAAACTGGGGTCTGTGTGTCAGTTTACATCGCTGCCGTGGAAAAATCACAATCTCATCAACATATGGTGGAGCAAGCGACCCAAACATCCCTAAAACAATGAACACTAAGTGATGGGAATCTTAACAAGCCAAAGCAAGGCTGCTTTTTCTCTCAACGAGTGGCTAGTCAGCATCTGTGGCTGAAATCTGCTCCTGGGTCTCGCAGATTAAACACCAGCAGAAGAGACAGTAGGTGGGGAACACATAATTCTGTCCTCTTCAACTTTAATCAGGAGTACACTGACGCGCCGCGCCCCCCCCCCCTCCACGTCTCTCATAATAATAGGCCGCTAAAAATTCAGGAGGCAGGCTCCACATCAATCACTCGCCAGATTTGAGTCCAATGCAATAAATATGTAAATGAGCAGAAGCCAATGTCTCATAGCTTTGAGATCTGCACAAGGAAGGGCGGGGAGGGAGAAGGAGAGGGGCTAGAAGGGAAAACTGTATTAATTGCCCGTGGCCAGAGGAATCCTATTACTGTGGGCATTGATTATAAAATTGTACGTGTGAATGATTTTCATGCAGAAAGTGGCTGGCCGAGCCTAGGGCAAGAAGTGTAGACGGAGTTGAACTGGATTAGATTGTGTAAAAAAAAAAAAGGAAAAAAATTAAAGGGAAACAGTCACAACAAAAAGGCCAAATATAAGTTGAAGTAAGATTTAGATTAAGGAATGAAAAGGATCTGGCTCCAATTACAGAGAAGGAATTATTCCGCTATGACTTGCTCCATTGTGCCGTTTTTTAGAAACCGGTTACGCCCGCAAACTAAGGATTCCAACATTGTGGGTCTCCTTCCACAAAAGTAGCTCTAGTAAAAACTGAGTCAGGTCTGCAGGCCATCTTGCTCTCACGCATATTTTCAGCTATGCCCAGACTTTTTTATGGAAGAGAGATCATGCCTTTGAAACGGACACTCCAAAAGGTCAACCAGATTTGGTGTTAGATGCTTAAGATTTCAGTCCATGCGGAAGATCGATTGTGCACAAGCTAGAACTTCCTGTCTGATGTTCTTTCAGTGTTTCCACGTTATTTTGTGAAGTGCACCAGTCTCTTTTGCAGCAAAGCACCCACACAATGTGATGGATGCTGTTGGGATGGTGTTTTAAGGCTTACAAGTTTCCCTCATTGTACCAATTGGTCATTATGGCCAAACACTTACATTTTAGTTCAATTAGAGCACAGGGAATGTCTCCCAAAGGGAAGGAATTTACCCTTGTGTGTATTTACAAATGGTAATCTGCTTGTTAATGTTGCTTTAGTAATGATGGCTACTTCTTTTCAAGTTATTTCACAGTGGTAAAGCCACTCTCTTATTGCTTCAAGCCAATATGTTCACATTGTAGTTTGTTTTCACACACACAAAAAAAAAAACTCTAACCTTAGAACTCAGAAGATCTCTCCTTACTAAATAGTGTGGTACTGAATATTCTAGTGCTTTTTATTTTTACACATATCTGTTCGAAAAAATCTTCTGGAATGAACCAGTCTTGTGGAGATCCACAATTCTCTTCTTGATGTCTTGACTGATTTATTTCATCTATGAAATTATGTCACAAAAGAAAATAGTTAGTTTGATTTGTTGCCTTAAAATATGCATCCACAGGTGCTGTGACTCTTTTTGGTTTTCAGACACTTGGTCTTATATAATTTCCACCAAACATTGGGTCAAAAACGCAGATCATTTCATTAAGTTAGAAGCAAGACTAAACAAATATCTTTTCTAAATCTGCCTTTTCTTAATGCCTCACGTGGGTTTATGCATTGTTTGCTCTTGCATAAATTCAGTTTTACTTACTTATTTACTTAGTGTCTTGTAAAGATGAATTCTCCTTTACAGACCTCCACAACGTGATTAGACTTCACTGAGCTTTTGCGACAAGATCGAATAACAAATAGTAAAATAGCACTGTATATTAATATTCATGACTTTAGTTCACATCAGAGAACGAGTTGGCTAACTTAAAACTATTCATCACCAAGCATAACCTTTGGTATTTTAACCACTGAATACAATCAAACAGGATTGTTTTTCTGTTCGTTACAGTGAGGTACCAAACAGAAGTATAGGAATTATAGCAATTTAATTGTTGGAGAAAAAAAAATCTTCGAATTGTTTTAAATTTGACTATATGTTATACATTATGAAAATATCCAGGACTCCTGCTCACCTAATAGTTAAAGTTTGGATTTAGGGTGAATGGAAGACTCGTGCATTTTGACCCAAATATTCCCTGTGTATACTTTGTCCTGTGGATTATTCTCTTCAAGCCATACTTTGGTAGCTAAAACATTACACACTAGTCCTTTCACCCTATTTTGTGTGTTGAAAAACTGACCAATCAACCCCATCATCCAAACCTTTTAGAGTTAAATCCTTGCAGGCCAAGCGGTTAGCCCATTTTTAACCCATGTCAGGTTGTTATCAGCACAATAGATATTAGAGTGTAAAGGATACATGGAACATATGTAAACCTCTTATGCTCAATAATATGATCAACAAACTAAACTATAGAAAACATTGTATAATCAAAGACAGATTAGAGATTTTGTTATAAACAGCTTGACCAATTCCAGTACCATAGTAGTTTCAGTATGAAGTATTAGGGTTAACACTAACCCTAACCCTAACCCTACCCTAAATGAATTGGGCTATCCCAAGAGTATTAATATGTCATATCATCAAAATATGACATGACCTTATAAATCTTAATGATAAAATAATACAATTATCAAATTGACTAATAGGTTGCACATATTTTACATATAATCGACGAATAAGCCAATCCAGTAGTAGGGGAAACATTTGTATAATAGAAGATTGTGAAATCCAGCAGTTTTATATTTGAATCTATATAGAAAAGCCCCCTTTTATTGCTTACTTGTTTATTTTTTAGACAGAGTTTGTTGAAACTGTATGCGTTGGAACAGCTAAAAGTGCAAGACTGGATCCATGTTAGCCTTAAACTGTTTCTCCAACCGAAAGACAACATTTCACTGAAATCAAACACTCGAGCAGCAGAGCTTTCAGAAAACCATTTACTGTTCTGTAGGCTACAATATTTCTTCATTAATCCACTTACAGCTGGACTCATGTCGAAGCCAAATCATCGTTCTTCACCAATATAAAATCATCAGACATACAAAGATATCATTCTGAAGGCAGACATGTAAAGACGTTACAAAAAAACCCAAATCTGATCACAGTCCTGAGAGACGCACTGTACTGATCTACTGGGCGTCACAGTCATAATTTGTGATTTGTCACTAAATGATAAAATCCTATTTTACATCATTACAAAGAGACAAAGTTCTGTGAATCAGTTTGTATAAAACATATACAGTACATCATGCATGTTCATGTCAGAATCTCAGACAAGTAGATCTTAGAGTAGACAGTGCTGCAAAAACCTCCCAGATGGTCATGTAAAATAATACTCTAAAACTTCTTTATCAATCAACTGAAGACAAAGTTCAATGTAAACAAAGGGAATAGAGCGTTTCACATCTTCCTCTCCAAACAAATGTCACATTTATTTACTTGAACACGGGTTTGAAGGTTTGTCGGAGGTTTTGTAGGTTCAGCCAGTCTCACCCGACACCCTTTGGCTGTCTTTTAAAACCCCCGGACTGACTTGGTAAAGTTGAATTTTGATAAGGTTGAATTTTGAGATTGTTTATAATGACTTTTGCTGCCCAACTTCTGAAACTAACTAAAGTTCCTGTAGTTGCTTTTGCTTATTGCTTGATCAATGAGGCATGGAACTTGAGAAATACTGGCAGTCATTCACATTTAAACTTTTTTAATATTTAAATATTAAAAAAATCTTGTCAAAAAAAGTGCCTTAATGATATATAAATAAATAAATAAATAAATAAATAAATAAATAAATAAATAAATAAATAAATAAATAAATAAAGTGTGCTTTGTTTTAGCTGGATTACCAGGCAGTGCCTTCACTCAGTTCCGAGGACGGCTGTGACAGCTGGTTGGTGTATCCGTTGTCGCTGAGAGACACGGCCGTGAACGGCGTGCCGGGCCCGCACATCTCGCTGGAGATGCTGTGAATGGAGCCGGGCCCGCTGGGCTCCGGGCTGGGCGAGTCCGCGGGGTGGTGCGACGCGCCGTCCGAGAAGCACTGCACTTCTGCGCCGCAGTGGTGCTGCCCCACCCCTGCGTGTTGGTGGGGGTGGTGGTGGTGGTCCATGGCTCCTAACGGGGTGCCGGCGGGGACCGTCGAGGGTACAAAGCCCAAATCTGCGGGGGTCTGAGCCTGGGACGAAGGGGGGCCTTGGAAGTACTCGTAATTCCCACCTGGGCCGTAGTATTCGCTCGGATAATCTGCGTTTGTGAGAGGTGGGATTAGCGCATGGGTCGCGTCAAAACACAGAGAACGAAACAATTTGGAAACGTTTCTCCCCCCCCCCCCCTTTTTTTAAGCTTATGACGTTTTATCAAATAAATGATTCCGTCGAGCATCTCACCTCCATAATAAGAGAAATGGCCGAGCTCTCCTGGTTCCAGTCTCTCTCCTAGAGACCTCATTCTCCTCGGACTCCGGAAAAACACGTGTCTCCGCGCGCTCAGCGCGCTCAGCTGCTTCATGCGTCGCTCTTTGGACCTCCGGTTCTGGAACCAAACCTTAAGGAGACACGAATAACACTTTTACTTAGAGAATATAGACGAATTAATAAAATGGGTAGATACTCTTTCGTTGATATCAAACGAAAAGGCTGTTTCACTCGATATCAAGAATCTATTGTGAAATCTTAAAATAACAAACAAAACAGAAAATATTAAATAAGGAAGCAGTAGAAAAAACATGCAAGTTTCTTTTTTTTGTTGCTGAAAACTCACATTCTTCAGGTTATTAAATATTAGCCATTCAACTGCTTGAGTGTTATCCAAGCATGTTAATTTCTAAAGGTAATTTAAAACAAAGTGTAATTTGGAACTTATATATATATATATATATATATATATATATATATATATATATATATATATATATATATATATATATATATAAGTATATATATATATACTTATATATATATAAGTATATATATATACTTATATATATATAAGTATATATACTTATATACTTATATATATATAAGTATATATATATACTTATATATATATAAGTATATATACTTATATACTTATATAAGTTGTATATTTTGGCTCAGTCAACAATTTCTCATTTGTTGTGTGAAGGTCCATCAAAGACTGATGAAGCAATCTGTTGATAAAGAATTTCAGCAATACAGCTTACTGTAAAAATGTGCACACATTTTATTTGTTTCATTGATATTTATGAACAGAAGTTTTGGAAGTTGAACACCCATGGAATGTCTAAATAATTGTTTTCAGCTTTATGGTATTTATATTTTAAAAATATTTTTACTGAACCGAGGCTGCTCAGTTCTGACTAATTATTGTGATAAGATAAACAAGCCCAACCACAGCTAGGAAGTCAAGCTTGCTAACAAGTTTGACTTCAACTTTAGCGCTGTCACTAAACAATACCAAAGCTGGATAAAAATTGTGTTCCAACAAACATAATGTCTCAGCCAAGTCACATAGCAGTTATCTGCGTTTATAGAGTTGGTGAAATCCACTAGAATGCATAAATACACTGATATCTGTTGAAAACAAGACAGAACAAATTAAGCTAACAACTGACTTCAGAAACACTCTTCTTTAACTAATTAGGAAGGATTGGTCACCAAAACAAAATAATAAACCTTGGTAGAATGTAGGCATTATAATATCAACTAATTATAATTGGTTTATTGATATTATTTTTACAATTTGAATGGTTGATATTAAAATCTGTAAAAAAAAAACAAAACAAAACAGTGTGATGTGTTAATATGAATGGCATTATGAATAAATAGAAGAGTTCCGTAAAAACTAATGCCATCAGACTTTTTAAAAAAAAGTTGTTTTTTTTTGATAGAAACAAGAATAATGACGCTTGTGTGACTTTGCATAAAGTCAGACTTACAAGCTGGGATTCTTAGCAGCTCCTGTCAATGAATGTAACATCAGTGGTTAGTTTGTTACTTCAGTAACAGTTAAGCCTTAATCACAAACCAATTCTGATTTTTGGTTTCTTTTAAATGGCGAAGAACAGCCAAAAGCTCAATAATTATTATTCATTCGCTTGTTTATTTGAGCGTCTTTAAGACCTTAAGCTTACATAATCACGACTCAGAAGTGTGCATTTATTAGAAAACTATGCCAATTAAAATATGCAAATTGTTTCTCGGATCTTATTGGTTGTGTTCTAACAGTTTGTTTTATGAGTGTTGGAGAGAAAGAGATAAGCCAAGAATATTGTGAAGTCTTTTGATTGGGGGACAAACGAAATAAAGAAAGAGCTGGGAATGCAGAAATAATAATAATAAAAAAACAAATGAAATGAAATGATGTTTAATCTAGTTTGAACCCAAATACTCTTCCGAACTTCGTCACACCAAACTCTGGGTTTTTAGACAACTTTATTTTATTTTATTTTTTTTAAATGACTCCTGCTGTTATCCCGAGAGCATGACCGCCTCCTCACCTGGATCACCCTCATGTTGAGGCCGGTCTCCCGGGACAGCTGCTCCCGGATGTGCCTGGTGGGCTTCGGCGTGGCCGCGAACGCAGCCTTCAGCGTCTCCAGCTGCTTGGCCTTGATGGTGGTCCGGGGCCCGCGCCGCTTGCCGACGGCGCTCTGCTCGTCGTTGTCGTTGCCGCACGCCTCCTTGTCGGACACGTGTCCGCCCTCCGAGTCCTTCCCGTCGTCCTGCGGGTCCTGCGAGTCCGGCGAGAGGCTCGGGTCGCTGCACGTCGTGACTGTCGCGAAAGGGAACAGTTATAGGAGTGGATCTGAATTCGGCAGTAAAATATTATATATATATATATATATATTCATTTAAAAAAAAACAAACAATAAGGTAAGATTCGATGAGTTCACCTGACAGGAGGATCGTGTCCTTCCCGTTGTTGTTCTGGTAGTCCTCCTTGCAGACAAACTTGAACTCGTCCAGGATGTACAGCTCCTCCCCGGTGGACAGCTGCTTGTTACACATCATGCAGGTGAAACAGTTGAGGTGAAACACTTTGCTTTTGGCCCTGCGGACAAGATCACTGGGCAAAATCCCCTGTGAGCAACCTCCACACTTGGTCCCAAATCTCCTGTTCAGGAAAGATAAGGTAATAAATAATAATAATGAAAAAAGAAGAAGAAGAAGAAGAAGAAGAAGAAGAAAAGGCCAAAGTTTTAGCAGACTATAACGTCGTCAATAAATATGAATATATAAATAAACATTTTAATCATCGTAACCGAAAGCACAAAAGGCCTTAGTTTTTCCAACAATATGGTAAAACTATATTTAGTTGCATTTAGTTATATGAGCACAATAATTGTCAGGCCCAATGTTTGTTACCATTTCCACTCGATTTTTAACAGAAAATAACACTCAGACAAATAAAAAAAAATGCTAACAACAAAAATATAAATAATAATCCAAGTATAAAGCAATGCGAGCCAATATTTTCCAATCACTTATCCATTTCATCGACTTTTCACTTTCTTAGTTTATTGAGGGAAATTCTCAATTGTCAAATATTGCAGTTTATCTAAAAAAAAAGTAAAATAAAATAAAATTTCACACCTGTAAAAAAAAAAAGAAAGAAACAAAAAGAATATAGTGCCTTTCCTTCTTCTTGAATTGAAGAAATAAACGCGTTGGAGGCTTACCTAAAGAAGTCGTTCTTACAATACAGTCTCCCATCCCTAGAGAAGCACTTCTCTGTCAGACTACATTTGCATTCGCAGCACTGGACACACTTGATGTGCCACGGCCTGTCCAAAACTTTGAGCAGGAACCTGTCCAGAATAGGTTTCTCACAGTCGGCACAGTGTAGCATCGTTCCGGTCCAGCTGATGAGAATTTCACTAGTTGTGTCCTCCCGACACCTCCACACTCCTCCCTCAACAAGCTTCGATCGTCCGAGTGTTCTGATACTGGATCAGGGGAATCCACTGGGTCCAAGCTGCGCTGAAAGACCAGGCTTACATCACCATCCGTTTGCGGGGGTCCTGTAATCCACATCCAGACATCGGCTCCAAACGAGACATTGTTTTCATCACGTATAAAGAAGCATTTCTGTGATCAAATTATTTATTGTAAATCAAAGTGGGCCCGCCAGGATCTTCCAGTGTTTGCCATTTTATCGAAAAGCACAGGGGAGGGAGAGGCAGGTTGAATTAAAAACAATACTGATAAAAGGTGACAAGAGATCCCCAATGTCGTGTGATGAAGAGATAAATAATGTAGAGCAGTAGTCGGAGCGCTTTGCCTCGTTGTTTGTGCTCCGCTTTTCCTCTGATGAGCTCTGAGCCTGAGAGGAAGGCTGTAATGAGCTCACCTTGTGCTGCTCAGCCTACTGCCTAATAAGGAACTGCCCACGTCATCACCACGAGAAACCTATGAGGAGTCATTTCTGTTTTTGTTGCACCTCAACACTTCATTATAACAAATAAAAACACAGTAATAATAGTACAAAATCACCCGGTGTATTTCCTTAAAAAAAAAACAAATCAAACAAAAAAACAAAAACAATTCTGGAGTTACACTATAAAAATAGATTTTTGAGGTTGTCAAGCATTAGACAAAATATATTGACATTTTAGTTAAAATATATTAGTTTGTAAATATAATGTTTATTAAAAGATAAAAATAACATAGCCTACTTCATTTATGAATACTTCTCGCCTTAACATTTCATCTGAATTGAGCAGATGGTTTATTTAGTCAGGTGTTAGCTTAATTCATTGAGTTATAACAAAACTCAATGAGAGCAAAGTGAGCAAAGAAAGGTTCATATGTTTATGTGGTAGGTGTTATGAATAAAAAAAAAATAGTAAAAAAGTTAATAAAACTTATTAGTTTTTTGGTTGTGAACGTTTGTGTGTTGGGGTAGAAATCTAAGGTAGCTTAGCAATAGCGCTAATGCTAAACTTAAACTTTTCAACCCTGAGACAGTCATTTCCAATAACCACACGTTAGCTGTGGCTAATTGTCCGGTAAGCTGTTCACATGTCAGCTCGTTATAATAAATTCAAAACGTTTGCATCATCTTTAATTGTTTAAAGATAGTTCTAAAGTCAGACTTGCTAGTAAGCAGCTCCTGAAAAGTTCTGCTGTGGTCGTCAGAAAAACAGTTCAACCTTATTGTAGCCTACTATTTTCACAAATCAGTTCTTGCTATGTACACAAGCACTACTGGTTAAATAAAATCCAGCAGTCTGTTTTAAAAAATAATAACTTCGATTTTATAGCTTAATTATTTTTTTTCTGGCTGAGGGAACTCTAGTTTTAGAAACATTATTGTTATTTTTTGTTTATATAAATGTTAGTTTTAGAAACAATAATAATTTCATCCTGAGAGTCAATGATGATGTCATGAATATGTTCTCCTTGGATAACAGCCTGGAAGTGGTGGCAGCTGACTGATGATCAGCAGGTCTGTCCCTTCAGCATAGGAGAGGACAGATAGATTAATGTTGTGGTCCGGCATTATTCTTCATTTCTCTGAAAGGACGAGATTCACTAATGGTTATAATCTGAGGCGATAGGCCGTCTCTTATAGATCTTATCGGATCATGTTGGTGCACATGGGGACGCAGATAGCGCACTTCCCCCTCCCAGGCTCCCAGCTCTGCTCGACTCCGATAGCTGCAGTTCCCTGCAGCAGGGGGAACTGTACTGTGGGGAAATTAAAAAGCCCAAATGCGAATTGTTTCTTTTTTCTTTTTATTTTTTTAGTTAAAAACAGAAAACAGATCAGATAGTTGTAACTTTTCCTTGATATTTTAAAATGTCTTTCTTTTTGTTTGTTAGTTTATCCGTATCACTTTTGTGTTGATCATTTTGGCGCAGAAACAAGATTGCAGAATAACATTTGTTCCAGGATCTCTAGTCCTACTTTCTGTCTAAAAGTATTTCATTTAAAAGATTCCATTGTTTAGATCTGTTTACGTCCATTAAAGATGATTGATTAGAACCTTGTCAGTGGATAAGGGGGTGTTGATTCACTCTAAGCTCAAACATTTGAACTTTTTTTGTGTGTTGTAACCATTATAGTCATGAAACACACTGAAAACACAGCTTAAAACAAAGTACAACATTTTGAATTAACACAGGAATTTGATTGTCAACTTAATAGTTTTTGGTATTAATACATAAAGTCAATATTACTCTTATTATTTATATCAATATTTTGCCTGTCAATCATGCACCACAGACAGCAACTCTGAAATGTAGCCTTTTCTTAAAAATAAATGAAAGATAAGGCTGCAGGCTGCTGATTATTCAGAAATTTTTATTAGATTGCACTCTTTCATCTATTTATTTATATATTCATCCATTCATTTGAGACTGGCAGAAATATCAGTTGTCTGTCTCATTGCAGGAAGTACAGTTTTTCACATTCATTTTAAGAATGCATTATCATAATGCTCAACTCAACAGACGTGTCTGATAATCTTTGCAGGAAGAGAAGTTGAACAATGTTGAAAAAGAAAAAAAAACAGAAACCGTCAACCTATTCTCACTCTGAAATCGTTGGTTGAAATGTTTTCATATTTCCTCACAGCAGAATGAACCAGGTAATTTTTTTTTAATCTTAAGAAAGATGATATGCATGTTATTAGTAGCCTTTTCTCTGCACTGGATAAGAGATCTTGTAGTGGGTTTCAAATTCAAGTGTGTTCAGCTCTTTTTAATCAGCGTCTGATAAAACATCAGGGTAAAAGAAAATCACAGCACACAAAAAGCAGATCCAACTAAATCTCTCTTAGCTCGACTCTGTTTGGAAACCTACTTGGAGATATCGCATGTGACGACCATAAAAAAAAAAGAAGCTAAAGTGAAAAACGTATTCCACCCAAAGCACACAAGTTGGACCTCCTTGATGAGTAAATGTGTGTCTCATTGAAGTCCCAGCCTCACACCAAAAAGGTCTCTTCGCAGTGCTGGAATCTGGCAGGGTGTGCACTGTTTGTTTTGGAATGAAAAGAGGCACGTCATTAGTGTTTGTTAATTGCAGCTAATTGGCCCTAACGAGTTGAACAAGACCACCCACTGGGATCAGTCACACAAATAAATTGTAGAAAACAAAATTAATTACTAGATGCTAATTAAAGTCAATTAAAACTGATTAGGCAGGAGTGGGATGGGAAAGTTATAGAGAGCAGGAAAATACCTGGCAGCGCACAATATGGCATGACAAGTGTGTCTGGCAGCATCGGGAGAGACTTGCTGTGAAACACGATGGCTTCACTTCCTCTCATAGAGACACACTCGGCGGAGCTGATTCCTTTGTTCAAACAAAACACTTAACCATCTGGCATAAAGAACAAGTTGATGATGAAATACAAACGAAAAAAGTCGATCAAACACATTGAAACGTCCAAATTATTCACATTTTCATTTATTGATTTTTTACAAAAAAGAAATTCTCAGTATTTCTTTGGGGACAATGTTTGAGTAAGAGAATTATTCACTAATCCTTCCTCTTTCTCCCCTTTTTGTTTTCAGTCACACTGTTTCTTTCCTGTTTCATTTTCCAACTATTCCCTTTGCCATGTTTGGGACTTTTTCATTGGAAATCTTAATACATTTCTTCTTTCATCCTTCCCTTTAAATATGTGGGTTGTGGGAGTGCCATGTGGTGTAGGACAGCCCACTCCCTACTTCTTCTCACCTGCAAACTTCACCTTTGGCATATCATGTGGGGATGATGTGGAGGACCAGTCTTTCTTTAAACATTATGTGCAAAATGATACCTAAAGAGTTTCTTCATCTGAACAGACTATATTCTCCCAGTACTTCCCAGTATTCGACTACCTTCCATAAGTTCAACACGTATTTTCTTCATCAGTGGAGTGCTGTGTAGAGTGTTAATTGAGGCCATTGTGTTTGATTGAATTGCTTTATGTTTTCATGGGAAACTTGTGCTTGATACTTCCAGAATTTCCTGGAGGACCTCGCAAGTGTTCTTTGGTTCTTGTATAACTCTGTTGATAATTTTTTGACCCCTCTGTCAACCATTTTATGAAAGTCACCTGGTCATGGCTGGTTTATGGTGAAATTATGTTTATGGCAGCATATGTACTGGCTGGGATATTCAGAGGTTTAGAAATGCTGCTGTAATCATTGCCCTATTAGTAACATTCATTCTTTGTGAAGGTTGTTTGCTTTTACCAATCTTACCACTCTGTGCAATACTTTGGTAATGAGAAACCTTGTAGGTAATTAGTTATTATGTAATCTGACATTGATTTGTATGTACCAGCATATATGCTTTATACAAACAAACACATTAACTTTCTTTGCCATTGTACATTGTACACATTTATGGAGTAATCTGATTAGATTTCTTTGCATGTGTGGATTACTGGCCTCATTTGAAGTATTTTAAACAAGAAAAATTGGGATGTGTTCAATATTTCATTTACAAAATTGCAACTATTTGTAGTGGTCTCTATTTTATATCACAAACCCTTGGCTATTTACACAGGGGTGTGTACAGTTCTCTGGCCAGTTTTAAACAAAGTTCATTATTCTTTTTCTGGCAACAGGGTAGACCATCTGTACTTCCTCTTGTCTGAGCCAAATGACCCGAAAGCCTCAATATTTTTAACTGAAAAGTAGAGCAGCTTAGCATGACATTGGCAGTTCAGCAGAAATCGCACATACATCTTCCCCTAATACACTCTGCTTCAATTAGCTGTAATTTCGTAAGAAGAGATGTGCAAGATTAATCAGTAGTCAGTTCTCTCAGTAGATTAATTTCTACATAAATGGATTATGCAGAGTGCCTTATGAAAGTATATTTCGTAAACTCTTCAACATTTTACCACATCACAGCAACAAATAGCACAATATTCAATACTCAACATACAATGTCTCAAAGAACTGTGTTTGAAAGCATGCAACCTATAGGAGTCACCAAATTAGAATACAGAATAGTGCAATTGTGTGTATCTGATCTGTTCTGTTAAAATTGTTATTTACCATTTGTGATCTAACAGCTCCTTGAAAATCACACAAAATGATCAAGGGAAAACTTTGGGGAAGTTTATTGTAGTTTTAATTTATCCCAAGTTATAAGAATTTCATACACTTGCAAGACGCGGTTGCCCATATGAACTGTCAGGCTAAAGAAGAGCAATAAAGAGCTGGTCAAGAGGCCAGTGGTAGCTGCAAAGTTTAAGAACTCATGTGGGAAAATTTATGAGCGTTATTAGTGGAACACATTTTTTCCAAGGAATCAAGTTTGAAGTTCTACGCAAGTCATGTAGGGAGCTTCTGTTTCCGTCTGCATGCAAAACTATGTAATAGTGTTTTGTAAAGCTAATGCTGTATATTGTACACTGTGGACATACTATCTCCAGAGTGAAACATGGTGATGTCGACATTATCATGCTTCAGAACAGGGAATTTCTGCAAGAAAACCTGTTAGAACCTCTAAAGGATTTGAGACTGAGAGATTTACACTCCTGAACATACAACTAGAAATACAATCAAATGGTTGATTCTCTTATTAAGATATTTTTTTTTAAGTCTAACTACTAAAGAAGTTTATTAAAAGAAAAGACTCAAATTATGTGCTATAAACTCATGAGGAAAACAGCATATGCAAGGTTAATGGGAAAACCCCCAGGTGTATAATCCAAAACCTCTTGTGAATAAGATAAAATCACATCCGCATATAATGAATACCATAAAATTATCCCTAAAACAGATGTAATATCTGCTATGATAGTAATAACCTAATCCTGTTCACATAAAAAAAAAGGGCTTAAAATAATATTTTGTTGATGACAGTTCGAGGCAGTGTTGAAGCAGCGTCACATTGTTTGCATGCTTGAATACGACTGTGAGGTAGCCGGGGTGGTGAGATGGAAAACGACCCCATATGAGAGGAGTAGGGAGAGTGATTCGCCTGAGGGGGGCCGCTCGGTGAGAGGGCCCAGGGGACCGTGGGGTACCCATGGCCCCGGCGGTGATGATGGTGATTGATGTGGGCACAATTCAGATGGCCCAGACGCTGCAGCAAATTAAAAGGCTATTTTGTAAAGTTGTAAAAGAGCAGAATGGCAGAGGGGAGTGACGAGCCCCCGACAACCAACACACCCTGCCACCCCCCCGCCCCACTTGACTGTTCTGTCACACCATCAGCTCCTGTTTGGTTTCCCTGGTGTCATCAGTCCCGCGGGGAGGAGAGCTATCACAGGCCTCTCATGCTCATTCATACTGGATGAGTACATTGCTGATGCTCCACGTAGACGTACGGGAGCTTGGATGAGCGTGATATGAAAGCAAATGACCATGTTTTTAAATTCAAAATTTTATTTTTCTGATTATAAATATGGTGCCTTACAAAATTACCACACCTTCCAAACCCTGTCATCTTTCACTGCACTACCACGAAAATTAGCATTTTATTGGGATTGTGTTGTGTGTGATAGAAGCATTAAAACATTACAATGTGAGATGCAAAAGAAAGGAGCAGGATTTTCAAAAGCAAATTGTGGTGTCCTTTTGAATCCAGCCCTCTTTACTTTGAGAGCCTTAAAGAAATCCTGTGGAATCACCAAAATTTGCCTAATTAGTGTGACATGTTTGATTTTCAGTATGACCCAAATTAAGGCAGATCAGAATCAGAGAGGTAAATTGAAGAGTTTTAATGCTGAATAAAAAATAAAAAATAAAGCCTTGAAATACTAGCATAAAGAGAGCAAGAAATTGAGCAATGAACAATGCAAACCATGGACAAAGGTGGGAAGATACAAAGGAACCAGGTGAGCTAATCAGATTAGATGTGGAACAGCAGTTAAATGGAGACTCATTAACACAAAAAGTGCTAAAGTAAGTGTCAATAATAACAAACTAAGATGCACTGATGAAAGAATATAGGAAATAGATAAGAAACTAACCACAGAAGAATGAATTTATATGGCAAACCAATAATGACAATAATAAACAACTGTATATGGCAAGACCTATAATTTTATTTTATTACCTTTTTTAATAGGCATGTTCTCATTTACATTATTATATAAATATTTTTTCATCACAAAAATGCAGGAGATATTAAACTGGATTTGAGATATTTTGACATTTCACCCCAGTAAACTTTTTTATGCGCTGCTATAGTTTACAAATTATTAATTTCCTTTGATTTGGGAAGATGCCATAAAGGCAGACTTAAGGTGCTCCAAACTTTTGATATTACTTGTCAAAAGACGGCTCATTGTCATTGGGCATGTATTAGTAGTTGTGCAGCTTACATATAAACTCCTGAATTATAAAACACAAATTAGTGGCAAAGTTTACCCTTTTGAGCATTAGTTTCTTATTTGAACATCATTTGCAAATCATTCATTCACAGCTTGAATTGAATTAACCTGGCTGACCTTTGTCTTCCCTGGGAGCAGTAAACAGTGTGTGTGGTTAGAGAAGATAGACAGACAAACTGTGTTGGGCTACAGGCAGAGCAGCCTTCGGGGAGGACAAGTCACATGCCTGAGGTCAAACTGGTGTCAAGTGGGGAGTGAAGACAGCTGAGCTGCCCGGCCTGAGCATTGTGCTCATCAGTGCAGCTGCTGTCAGTTATCACAAGTGTGAGGCGGGAGGAGGGGGGCCTGGGCGGGGGGCTGCTGCCTGCTTGGATAAAAGGGAGCGTGCCCGTGTGTAAGTTTAGGAGTGGTGGGCGGGAGTACTGTTGGGGCTCGGGGGCATATGGGCCTGAATGGAGAAAAAGGGCTCTTGTTCATGCAACACATGTTGGCTTTCTCGCGAGCAGGTCACCTGCTTTTACATCTCTGCTGCTCAGTCACTTTTCCGCTTGTATTTTGAATAAAAATGATTTGGTCGCGTAATCGCCCACATCTTCAACTTATAAAAAAGATAATTCATTCCCTAACTGTGACTTATGCCTTTTTTTGATGTATCAAAGTCAATTAAACCAAGTATTTCCCCTGTTCAGGGTCAAATGGGATGTGAAAGTTGTTTGACAACTTATATTTATACTGTAATTCAGTTACACACAAGAAAATTGCATTTATTGTAAGTGACATCTGTTTAATAACTCCAGTATGATTCAGACCCCAAAATGTAGACCACTACCGGGAAATTGTTCAATTGTTTATTATTACAAAAAGAAAAGGTGTGAGGTGAGAAAATCCTTCTCTTCCGGAATCATTCGCCAGTCAGACTCAGCACGGTAAACAAAGTGGTGAGTGATGTTGATATAGAGAGGATAATGCAGTAGAATCAATAAAGGGGATCTTTACTTATCTGTAAAGGGAAGAACTTTCTGAATCCAGGAACCAATACCTGAGTAGCTTACAGCATAACTCAATAGCATTAATCCTAAGAGAGACAGAAGGACATGAACCCACAATTCAAAAAGGTTTAGCAAGAAGATAGTCCAGGTCAGTAACAGAAGCGTTCTTTTCTCTGGGCGATGTTTGTCATTGGTCTAACACTGAACTTTGAACTTCATAGAAAAACTGCATCTATATTGGGATTGCATTAAATAACAGGCTTGTCACATTTATCAGGCTTTCATAGAACAAACGTTTCAAAAGCCACGCATAATTTTCATTTCACTCCATAATTATTCACCTTATTCTTACTTAATAAAGCTAATTTTAAGCATACAGTTTGTTTAACATCTGTAAGTGTTTTGCAAGTCATAGTTATAGCTCATGGGAGTCATTGTAAATTTGATCAACATTTCCAGTTAGGATTACCAAAATGGTTGCTAGTGACTCGTTTCACAATCCCATAAAATGTAAATCTGTCATTCTAGAGGAAAATCAATAGTGTGACTTTTAATTAAACAAACAAAAAACCTGAGAATAACAAGAGTACGATGGAAAACTAAGAGCAATAAAGTAAAAATAATCATCTAAACATGCTATAGGTGAGTAAAAACATTATAATTTAGTTCTGACTACTGTGTCTTAGTGTTTGTAATCTCTTAAATAGCTGCTGCACTCTCAGTCAGGAGTGATATTTATTATAGTGTGGTGCAGAGGCTTGATTCCCAGACGGAGCAGCCCTGGCCAAGATATAATCAGCCTTTCTGCAATGGGGTCACGACTCTCACTGGAACGGGTTGACTGGCCTGCAGCAGCTTATCACCTGCTCCCAACCAAGCCACCGAACAGTGACAACACAGACGGGGCAGCCCACTGTATAAATCGATCTGTGCTCACACAGATACGTCCCGCCAAGAGGGACACCAAGGATGGGTAATGTGTGCACTGTCAAGTCAATAGGAAAATATTAGCTAAACAGCTTAAGAGAGAAAGAGGGAACACAGATGCTGCATGCATGAAAGGACGGAGCTTGTGTCGGACACCGCAGTCTGCTCTCCTCCGTGCATCTGTCGGTCTCTGATCTCGGCCTCGTATGCAGGCAGGGGAGTCACGGAAGCTGCATTAGAATAAGAGTGGTCGGCGGGAGTGCCTTAGAGGCAGACTGCGTCCTGAAGCGGCCGCCCACCCTTGTCTCTTCAGCTGGGTCTTCTCATGCTTGGCTCTTTCATTCCTGCAGCTCTGGGGAGACTGGGCTCGTCCCAATGCACTAAACAGATGGGCGTTTCACAATGGGCCGCGCTTCTTCGCAAGCTGGTGTACTATATGGATGATTACTCCTCAATACTGAACCCAGAATTGATACAGTGGCTCCCAGTCACATTATGCCATGACTGTGGAGGGGACACAATCAAAGGAAATCAAAAGACCATTAAGGTTGAAACCAGCGTGCATTGTTTATGATGATAAAACTTATAAAGGGTGTTTTGTTTCAAGAGAAATACATGCACCATGATTTGGTTACTCATTTTATTGGGATTTTATGTGATATGACAACAAATTCTAGTGCATAACTGTGATAATAAGAAAAATAAATATCTTGCAAACGATTTGCAAAAAACCCCCCCAAAAAATACAAAACAAATGTGGTACGCATATATCATCATTCTTTTTTTTATTCCTGTTTTCTTAAAGATTTTGTGCAACAAATTACTTGTATAATTTTGTTTTTCTGATTGTATATAACCTAACTCACAGCACATTTCATTTACAGGCCCTTTAAAAACAAACATATAATTCATATCCACACATGTATTAGAAAACTAGTCTAATACACTCTGCAGTCCTTTAATAACACTCATTCCAATTTGGTCTTAGTTATTATCCAGTCCTACTTCTAACTTGTTCTAAGTCGTATAATTTCAAATGGAATCTACCAGATACCAAAAGGAACTGCATGTAAATATCTGAATTTGAAAGAGAAAAAAAGCCTTAAAACTCTTGCAGCCATTATTAAGGACTTTAGCAAATAGAAATCATCTTGCTCATCTTACTAGTCGAAAACTGGAAATGCAAGTCAGATCAAAACATCAGTAAACAGAAGTGAAAAAAGGTGATGTGTGTATTTGTGCAGTGTAAATCTGGTTCCAACTTTACCACAGTTTACCACATATAATCCCAATGAAATAAAATGAAGTTTGGGGTGGTAATGTAAAAAAAAAAAAAAAAAAAAATCAGATTACAAGGGGTATAAACACTTTTTGCAAGGCATTCTACTGTGATATTTTATCACTGTGGCAACATTAATCCAGCTGTCAGCACTTTAAAATCAGAGAACTCCTCATCAGTGATCAGCTAAGTCAGCATCATGTCGTTGGACGTAAAAATCCTCACCGCCTCAAGTGTCTTGGCACTAATTGCTCCACAATGCTACCATCTTTCGTGCTGCATCTGCCAAATGACTGTGGATAAAATCAGAACTCAAGCATTGCGATTTAAATTGTATCTTTTGCATCAATTTCTCTAAAATAAAAAGAATAACATTTGTTTTGTGCAAAGAGACGTACCTAATCACAAATAAACATTCGGGTTACTTATTCTGTGTAGCAGATGGGAATAAACAAGCTTCTCTTCTCATAGTCAGGGCTTGTTTTATCCTTCATCGCTGAGATAGGACTGCTGCTGATGTGTGTCTGTATATCAATTCACATCTTGTGCTGTGCACATTAGATAGCGAGGTACAGAGCAATGGGAGACTCTACATGCCTTTAGCAAGACTATCCACATTTTTTTTTATCAACACATGAAGAAAAAAGAAAGGAAAAACAGGGTTCTTATCAGCAACTGTGTCCTTTCCTTCCTCTCAGACTACCCTCCCATCCTTGTCTGGCCTCCCAGATATGCTAATCGCTATGTAAGAATATCCTGTTGGATAATTACCATACATTACCCTGTGCTCATCTCCGGATTAATTCTCCATGTGCATAATCGCATTTTGGGCTTCTTTTCCAGCGTAATGTTAAAGGTGAAATGTGGGTAAATACAATTTACCCTGGTCAGACATTATTGCTTGGAATGCGTTGGCAGCTCCTAGCTCCAGGACATCGTCTGCAGCCTGAGATGGCTGAATGAGGAGGATAATCTCCTCAGTCATAAACTGTCTAGGTTGCCGATTCTTAGAGAGTTGTAATACCACCCAGGGCTTTTTTTTTTCAGTAGTGGATATCCTTGCTCTATCCTTTGTGTACTTGTGGGTTGTTTTTTTTTGCTTCTTTTGGACATGAATGGTTTTCTTAATCTTTCAGCACAGAATCCCTAATTACAAGAGTTAAACTTTCTCTGCTAAGAATGCAGCACGCATTTTAACAAGCAGGGGTGCCAGATTCTTTTTTTTTTGTTGCAGTTCTTTTATGTCTTCCAATTAAATATTTATATCATACAAAGCAGGCCCGAGTGAATACAAAACAGCAGTTTTATCTTAAGATTTTCTTAATTCTGGAAAAAATGGTGTCCAAACCAGGATTAATATCAATGACATCTATGAATCTGCAAAGTGTTACTATGCCATTTTTAAGTCTTCAGTGCTCCAGCAGATGCACAGGCCTTCGCCTGCACCACATTGTGGCCACTGATTTTAGATCATACTTTCCATTTAGTACTTTCTCTGCTAGGCCAGTTTTTCATTCCCACTGAGGTTCTTTGGCCAGGAGGTAATCAGATATCTGCTCTCTTCAGAACATAATGCTGTCTGGTCTCTTTGGTGCACATTTGCAAATGCTCAAGGACATCTATTCAGGGTCTCTGTTGAGCATTAAGTTATTGTTTTTGCACACAGCTATTCAAGAGTCAAATATAAGCTCTGTTTGAGAGGTAAAGCTATGGTCATAAAAAAGACAGTGATTTGAAACACAGCTGCAAACCCACAACAGAATAATAAAAAAAAGAATATAATTAAGGTGTTTAAGGGCTGATAAAGCCATTCAATAAAAGATTACATCATGTTATAACTGGTAAAGGTATTACTGTAAACAATGTGGTGTGCTTAGTTTTCTTCTCTGTCTTTGTTTTTTGTTTAGTGGCAGTGTGGTTTGAATGCCTGAGGTGAGATTTAAATAATTTCATGAGAACCTTTTAGTTGTACAACAGGCCTGGACATGTGCCTGAAAGTGGAACCTCGTTTTAATGTATTCGTCCTGACAGATGATGCGCAGTCCCCCGTACGTGGACCTTCGAGCGAAGCCTTGTTGTGCCAGTTGCACACATGACCCTCATGAGCAAACCATAAAGCCACCATTACACGAGTAATGAGTAATTTAACAGTTTGTTTCGGCACACCTGGGTTCCAGACAAGAGCTGTATATTTCCTCTGACAGTCCCAAACATCTCAGAGCAGCCAAGCAGAACATAACTGGCAAGGTCAATATCCCCAGAGAGAAAAGAGAGAGTGGTTAAAGGATGTGATGCATTTCAGGGCTCTTGTTTGTGGCTGTATAAATGCCATAGTGGAGGACAGCTAAGACTGGAATCAGTCT